>NW_027138312.1:0-59035 GCF_035084215.1 Heptranchias perlo
TCGAGAGAGAGAGACACGCACTCGGGAGAGAGAGAGACAAGCACTCGAGAGAGAGAGAGAGAGACCGAGAGAGACACGCGCGTCGGGAGAGAGAGAGAGAGACACGCGCTCGGGAGAGAGAGAGAGAGACACGCGCTCGGGAGAGAGAGAGAGACACGCGCTCGGGAGAGAGAGAGAGACACGCGCTCGGAGAGAGAGAGAGACACGCGCTCGGGAGAGAGAGAGAGACACGCGCTCGGGAGAGAGAGAGAGACACGCGCTCGGGAGAGAGAGAGAGACACGCGCTCGGGAGAGAGAGAGAGACACGCGCTCGGAGAGAGAGAGACCCCGAGAGAAGACACGCGCTCGAGAGAGAGAGAGAGACACGCGCTCGAGAGAGAGAGAGACACGCGCTCAGGAGAGAGAGAGACACGCGCTCGAGAGAGAGAGCGAGACACGAGCTCGGGAGAGAGAGAGAGACACGAGCTCGGGAGAGAGAGAGAGACACGAGCTCGGAGAGAGAGAGAGACACGCACTCGGGAGAGAGAGAGAGACACGCATTCGAGAGAGAGAGACACGCGCTCGGGAGAGAGAGACACGAGCTCGGGAGAGAGAGAGACACGAGCTCGGGAGAGAGAGAGAGACACGAGCTCGGGAGAGAGAGAGACACGCGCTCGGGAGAGAGAGAGAGACACGAGCTCGGGAGAGAGAGAGATACATGCCCTCGAGAGAGAGAGAGACACGCCCTCGAGAGAGAGACACGCGCTCGAGGGAGAGAGAGACACGCGCTCGAGGGAGAGAGAGACACGCGCTCGAGGGAGAGAGAGAGAGACACGCGCTCGAGAGAGAGAGAGACACGCGCTCGAGAGAGAGACACGCGCTCGAGGGAGAGAGAGACACGCGCTCGAGGGAGAGAGAGACACGCGCTCGAGGGAGAGAGAGACACGCGCTCGAGGGAGAGAGAGACACGCGCTCGAGGGAGAGAGAGACACGCGCTCGAGGGAGAGAGAGACACGCGCTCGAGGGAGAGAGAGACACGCGCTCAAGGGAGAGAGACACGCGCTCGAGAGAGATAGAGACACGCACTCGAGGGAGAGAGAGACACGCGCTCGAGGGAGAGAGAGACACGCGCTCGAGGGAGAGAGACAAGCGCTCGAAGGAGAGAGACACGCGCTCGAGGGAGAGAGACACGCGCTCGACGGAGGGAGACACGCGCTCGAGGGAGAGAGACACGCGCTCGAGGGAGAGAGACACGCGCTCGGGAGAGAGAGAGAGACACGCGCTCGAGGGAGAGAGAGACACGCGCTCGAGAGAGAGAGACACGCGCTCGAGAGAGAGAGAGAGACACGCGCTCGAGAGAGAGAGAGGGAGAGACACGCTCTCGGGAGAGAGAGAGAGACACGCACTCGGGAGAGAGAGAGTGACACGCACTCGGGAGAGAGAGAGAGACACGCACTCGGGAGAGAGAGAGAGACACGCACTCGGGAGAGAGAGAGAGACACGCACTCGGGAGAGAGAGAGAGACACGCACTCGGGAGAGAGAGAGAGACACGCACTCGGGAGTGAGAGAGAGACACGCACTCGGGAGAGAGAGAGAGACACGCACTCGGGAGAGAGAGAGAGACACGCACTCGGGAGAGAGAGAGAGACACGCACTCGGGAGAGAGAGAGAGACACGCACTCGGGAGAGAGAGAGAGACACGCACTCGGAGAGAGAGAGAGACACGCACTCGGGAGAGAGAGAGAGACACGCACTCGGGAGAGAGAGAGAGACACGCACTCGGGAGAGAGAGAGAGACACGCACTCGGGAGAGAGAGAGAGACACGCACTCGGGAGAGAGAGAGAGACACGCACTCGGGAGAGAGAGAGAGACACGCACTCGGGAGAGAGAGAGAGACACGCGCTCGAGAGAGAGACACGCGCTCGAGAGAGAGGCACGCGCTCGAGAGAGAGAGACACGCGCTCGAGACAGAGACACGCGCTCGAGGGAGAGAGAGACACGCGCTCGAGGGAGAGAGAGACACGCGCTCGGGGGAGAGAGAGACACGCGCTCGGGGGAGAGAGAGACACGCGCTCGGGGGAGAGAGAGACACGCGCTCGGGGGAGAGAGAGACACGCGCTCGGGGGAGAGAGAGACACGCGCTCGGGGGAGAGAGAGACACGCGCTCGGGGGAGAGAGAGACACGCGCTCGGGGGAGAGAGAGACACGCGCTCGGGGGAGAGAGAGACACGCGCTCGGGGGAGAGAGAGACACGCGCTCGGGGGGAGAGAGAGACACGCTCTCGGGGGAGAGAGAGACACGCACTCGGGGGAGAGAGAGACACGCACTCGGGGGAGAGAGAGACACGCACTCGGGGGAGAGAGAGACACGCACTCGGGGGAGAGAGAGACACGCACTCGGGGGAGAGAGAGACACGCACTCGGGGGAGAGAGAGACACGCACTCGGGGGAGAGAGAGACACGCACTCGGGGGATAGAGAGACGCACTCGGGAGAGAGAGAGACACGCACTCGGGAGAGAGAGAGACACGCACTCGAGAGAGAGAGAGAGACACGCACTCGAGAGAGAGAGAGACACGCACTCGAGAGGGAGAGACACGCACTCGAGAGAGAGAGAGACACGCACTCGAGAGAGAGAGAGACACGCACTCGAGAGAGAGAGAGACACGCACTCGAGAGAGAGAGAGACACGCACTCGAGAGAGAGAGAGACACGCACTCGAGAGAGAGAGAGACACGCACTCGAGGGAGAGAGAGACACGCACTCGGGGGAGAGAGAGACACGCGCTCGGGGGAGAGAGAGACACGCGCTCGAGAGAGAGAGAGACACGCCCTCGAGAGAGAGAGAGACACGCACTCGAGAGAGAGACAGACACGCACTCGAGAGAGAGACAGACACGCACTCGGGAGAGAGAGAGAGACACGCACTCGGGAGAGAGAGGGTGACACGCACTCGGGAGAGAGAGAGAGACACGCACTCGGGAGAGAGAGAGAGACACGCACTCGGGAGAGAGAGAGAGACACGCACTCGGGAGAGAGAGAGAGACACGCACTCGGGAGAGAGAGAGAGACACGCACTCGGGAGAGAGAGAGAGACACGCACTCGGGAGAGAGAGAGAGACACGCACTCGGGAGAGAGAGAGAGACACGCACTCGGGAGAGAGAGAGAGACACGCACTCGGGAGAGAGAGAGAGACACGCACTCGGGAGAGAGAGAGAGACACGCACTCGGGAGAGAGAGAGAGACACGCACTCGGGAAAGAGAGAGAGACACGCACTCGGGAGAGAGAGAGAGACACGCACTCGGGGAGAGAGAGAGAGACACGCACTCGGGAGAGAGAGAGAGACACGCGCTCGAGAGAGACACACGCGCTCGAGAGAGAGACACGCGCTCGAGAGAGAGACACGCGCTCGAGAGAGAGACACGCGCTCGAGACAGAGACACGCGCTCGAGACAGAGACACGCGCTCGAGGGAGAGAGAGACACGCGCTCGAGAGAGAGAGAGACACGCGCTCGGGGGAGAGAGAGACACGCGCTCGGGGGAGAGAGAGACACGCGCTCGGGGGAGAGAGAGACACGCGCTCGAGAGAGAGAGAGACACGCGCTCGGGGGAGAGAGAGACACGCGCTCGGGGGAGAGAGAGACACGCGCTCGGGGGAGAGAGAGACACGCTCTCGGGGGAGAGAGAGACACGCGCTCGGGGGAGAGAGAGACACGCGCTCGGGGGGAGAGAGAGACACGCGCTCGGGGGAGAGAGAGACACGCGCTCGGGGGAGAGAGAGACACGCGCTCGGGGGAGAGAGAGACACGCGCTCGGGGGAGAGAGAGACACGCGCTCGGGGGAGAGAGAGACACGCGCTCGGGGGAGAGAGAGACACGCAGCTCGGGGGAGAGAGAGACACGCGCTCGGGGGAGAGAGAGACACGCGCTCGGGGGAGAGAGAGACACGCGCTCGGGGGAGAGAGAGACACGCGCTCGGGGGAGAGAGAGACACGCTCTCGGGGTGAGAGAGACACGCACTCGGGGGAGAGAGAGACACGCACTCGGGGGAGAGAGAGACACGCACTCGGGGGAGAGAGAGACACGCACTCGGGGGAGAGAGAGACACGCACTCGGGGGAGAGAGAGACACGCACTCGGGGGAGAGAGAGACACGCACTCGGGGGAGAGAGAGACACGCACTCGGGGGAGAGAGAGACACGCACTCGGGGGAGAGAGAGACACGCACTCGGGGGAGAGAGAGACACGCACTCGGGGGAGAGAGAGACACGCACTCGGGGGAGAGAGAGACACGCACTCGGGGGAGAGAGAGACACGCACTCGGGGGAGAGAGAGACACGCACTCGGGGGAGAGAGAGACACGCACTCGGGGGAGAGAGAGACACGCACTCGGGGGAGAGAGAGACACGCACTCGGGGGAGAGAGAGACACGCACTCGGGGGAGAGAGAGACACGCACTCGGGGGAGAGAGAGACACGCACTCGGGGGAGAGAGAGACACGCACTCGGGGGAGAGAGAGACACGCACTCGGGGGAGAGAGAGACACGCACTCGGGAGAGAGAGAGACACGCACTCGGGAGAGAGAGAGACACGCACTCGGGAGAGAGAGAGACACGCACTCGAGGAGAGAGAGAGACACGCACTCGGAGAGAGAGAGAGACACGCACTCGAGAGGAGAGAGACACGCACTCGAGAGAGAGAGAGAGACACGCACTCGAGAGAGAGAGAGACACGCACTCGAGAGAGAGAGAGACACGCACTCGAGGGAGAGAGAGACAGGCACTCGAGAGAGAGAGAGACACGCACTCGAGAGAGAGAGAGACACGCACTCGAGAGAGAGAGAGACACGCACTCGAGAGAGAGAGAGACACGCACTCGAGAGAGAGAGAGACACGCACTCGAGAGAGAGAGAGACACGCACTCGAGAGAGAGAGAGACACGCACTCGAGGAGAGAGAGAGACACGCACTCGGGGAGAGAGAGAGACACGCGCTCGGGGGAGAGAGAGACACGCGCTCGAGAGAGAGAGAGACACGCCCTCGAGAGAGAGAGAGACACGCACTCGAGAGAGAGACACGTCTCGAGAGAGAGAGAGACACGCCCTCGAGAGAGAGAGAGACACGCACTCGAGAGAGAGAGAGACACGCACTCGAGAGAGAGAGAGACACGCACTCGAGAGAGAGAGAGACACGCCCTCGAGAGAGAGAGAGACACGCACTCGAGAAAGAGAGAGACACGCACTCGAGAGAGAGAGAGACACGCACTCGAGAGAGAGAGAGACACGCACTCGAGGGAGAGAGAGACACGCACTCGGGGGAGAGAGAGACACGCACTCGGGGGAGAGAGAGACACGCACTCGGGGGAGAGAGAGACACGCACTCGGGGGAGAGAGAGACACGCACTCGGGGGAGAGAGAGACACGCACTCGGGGGAGAGAGAGACACGCACTCGGGGGAGAGAGAGACACGCACTCGGGGGAGAGAGAGACACGCACTCGGGGGAGAGAGAGACACGCACTCGGGGGAGAGAGAGACACGCACTCGGGGGAGAGAGAGACACGCACTCGGGGGAGAGAGAGACACGCACTCGGGGGAGAGAGAGACACGCACTCGGGGGAGAGAGAGACACGCACTCGGGGGAGAGAGAGACACGCACTCGGGGGAGAGAGAGACACGCACTCGGGGGAGAGAGAGACACGCACTCGGGGGAGAGAGAGACACGCACTCGGGGGAGAGAGAGACACGCACTCGGGGGAGAGAGAGACACGCACTCGGGGGAGAGAGAGACACGCACTCGGGGGAGAGAGAGACACGCACTCGGGGGAGAGAGAGACACGCACTCGGGGGAGAGAGAGACGCGCACTCGGGGGAGAGAGAGACGCGCACTCGGGGGAGAGAGAGACGCGCACTCGGGGGAGAGAGAGACGCGCACTCGGGGGAGAGAGAGACGCGCACTCGGGGGAGAGAGAGACGCGCACTCGGGGGAGAGAGAGAGACGCGCACTCGGGGGAGAGAGAGACGCGCACTCGGGGGAGGGAGAGACGCGCACTCGGGGGAGAGAGAGACGCGCACTCGGGAGAGAGAGAGACGCGCACTCGGGGGAGAGAGAGACGCGCACTCGGGGGAGAGAGAGACGCGCAGTCGGGGGAGAGAGAGACGCGCAGTCGGGGGAGAGAGAGACGCGCAGTCGGGGGAGAGAGAGACGCGCAGTCGGGGGAGAGAGAGACGCGCAGTCGGGGGAGAGAGAGACGCGCAGTCGGGGGAGAGAGAGACGCGCAGTCGGGGGAGAGAGAGACGCGCAGTCGGGGGAGAGAGAGACGCGCAGTCGGGGGAGAGAGAGACGCGCAGTCGGGGGAGAGAGAGACGCGCAGTCGGGGGAGAGAGAGACGCGCAGTCGGGGGAGAGAGAGACGCGCAGTCGGGGGAGAGAGAGACGCGCAGTCGGGGGAGAGAGAGACGCGCAGTCGGGGGAGAGAGAGACGCGCAGCTCGGGGGAGAGAGAGACGCGCAGTCGGGGGAGAGAGAGACGCGCAGCTCGGGGGAGAGAGAGACGCGCAGTCGGGGGAGAGAGAGACGCGCAGTCGGGGGAGAGAGAGACGCGCAGTCGGGGGAGAGAGAGACGCGCAGCTCGGGGGAGAGAGAGACGCGCAGTCGGGGGAGAGAGAGACGCGCACTCGGGGGAGAGAGAGACGCGCACTCGGGGGAGAGAGAGACGCGCACTCGGGGGAGAGAGAGACGCGCACTCGGGGGAGAGAGAGACGCGCACTCGGGGGAGAGAGAGACGCGCACTCGGGGGAGAGAGAGACACGCACTCGGGGGAGAGAGAGACACGCACTCGGGGGAGAGAGAGACACGCACTCGGGGGAGAGAGAGACACGCACTCGGGGGAGAGAGAGACACGCACTCGGGGGAGAGAGAGACACGCACTCGGGGGAGAGAGAGACACGCACTCGGGGGAGAGAGAGACACGCACTCGGGGGAGAGAGAGACACGCACTCGGGGGAGAGAGAGACACGCACTCGGGGGAGAGAGAGACACGCACTCGGGGGAGAGAGAGACACGCACTCGGGGGAGAGAGAGACACGCACTCGGGGGAGAGAGAGACACGCACTCGGGGGAGAGAGAGACACGCACTCGGGGGAGAGAGAGACACGCACTCGGGGGAGAGAGAGACACGCACTCGGGGGAGAGAGAGACACGCACTCGGGGGAGAGAGAGACACGCACTCGGGGGAGAGAGAGACACGCACTCGGGGGAGAGAGAGACACGCACTCGGGGGAGAGAGAGACACGCACTCGGGGGAGAGAGAGACACGCACTCGGGGGAGAGAGAGACACGCACTCGGGGGAGAGAGAGACACGCACTCGGGGGAGAGAGAGACACGCACTCGGGGGAGAGAGAGACACGCACTCGGGGGAGAGAGAGACACGCACTCGGGGAGAGAGAGAGACACGCACTCGGGGGAGAGAGAGACACGCACTCGGGGGAGAGAGAGACACGCACTCGGGGGAGAGAGAGACACGCACTCGGGAGAGAGAGAGACACGCACTCGGGGGAGAGAGAGACACGCACTCGAGGGAGAGAGAGACACGCACTCGGAGAGAGAGAGACACGCACTCGAGGAGAGAGAGAGACACGCACTCGAGGAGAGAGAGAGACACGCACTCGAGGGAGAGAGAGAGACACGCACTCGAGGGAGAGAGAGACACGCACTCGAGAGAGAGAGAGAGACACGCACTCGAGAGAGAGAGAGACACGCACTCGGAGAGAGAGAGAGACACGCACTCGAGGAGAGAGAGAGACACGCACTCGAGAGAGAGAGAGACACGCACTCGAGAGAGAGAGAGACACGCACTCGAGAGAGAGAGAGACACGCACTCGGAGAGAGAGAGACACGCACTCGAGGGAGAGAGAGACACGCACTCGAGGGAGAGAGAGACACGCACTCGAGGGAGAGAGAGACACGCACTCGGGGGAGAGAGAGACACGCACTCGGGGGAGAGAGAGACACGCACTCGAGGGAGAGAGAGACACGCACTCGAGGAGAGAGAGAGACACGCACTCGAGAGAGAGAGAGACACGCACTCGAGAGAGAGAGAGACACGCACTCGAGAGAGAGAGAGACACGCCTCGGGGGAGAGAGAGACACGCAGTCGGGGGAGAGAGAGACACGCACTCGGGGGAGAGAGAGACACGCACTCGGGGGAGAGAGAGACACGCAGTCGGGGGAGAGAGAGACACGCACTCGGGGGAGAGAGAGACACGCACTCGGGGGAGAGAGAGACACGCAGTCGGGGGAGAGAGAGACACGCAGTCGGGGGAGAGAGAGACACGCAGTCGGGGGAGAGAGAGACACGCAGTCGGGGGAGAGAGAGACACGCAGTCGGGGGAGAGAGAGACACGCAGTCGGGGGAGAGAGAGACACGCAGTCGGGGGAGAGAGAGACACGCAGTCGGGGGAGAGAGAGACACGCAGTCGGGGGAGAGAGAGACACGCAGTCGGGGGAGAGAGAGACACGCAGTCGGGGGAGAGAGAGACACGCAGTCGGGGGAGAGAGAGACACGCAGTCGGGGGAGAGAGAGACACGCAGTCGGGGGAGAGAGAGACACGCAGTCGGGGGAGAGAGAGACACGCAGTCGGGGGAGAGAGAGACACGCAGTCGGGGGAGAGAGAGACACGCAGTCGGGGGAGAGAGAGACACGCAGTCGGGGGAGAGAGAGACACGCAGTCGGGGGAGAGAGAGACACGCAGTCGGGGGAGAGAGAGACACGCAGTCGGGGGAGAGAGAGACACGCAGTCGGGGGAGAGAGAGACACGCAGTCGGGGGAGAGAGAGACACGCAGTCGGGGGAGAGAGAGACACGCAGTCGGGGGAGAGAGAGACACGCAGTCGGGGGAGAGAGAGACACGCAGTCGGGGGAGAGAGAGACACGCAGTCGGGGGAGAGAGAGACACGCAGTCGGGGGAGAGAGAGACACGCAGTCGGGGGAGAGAGAGACACGCAGTCGGGGGAGAGAGAGACACGCAGTCGGGGGAGAGAGAGACACGCAGTCGGGGGAGAGAGAGACACGCAGTCGGGGGAGAGAGAGACACGCAGTCGGGGGAGAGAGAGACACGCAGTCGGGGGAGAGAGAGACACGCAGTCGGGGGAGAGAGAGACACGCAGTCGGGGGAGAGAGAGACACGCAGTCGGGGGAGAGAGAGACACGCAGTCGGGGGAGAGAGAGACACGCAGTCGGGGGAGAGAGAGACACGCAGTCGGGGGAGAGAGAGACACGCAGTCGGGGGAGAGAGAGACACGCAGTCGGGGGAGAGAGAGACACGCAGTCGGGGGAGAGAGAGACACGCAGTCGGGGGAGAGAGAGACACGCAGTCGGGGGAGAGAGAGACACGCAGCTCGGGGAGAGAGACCGAGAGAGAGACACGCACGTCGGGGGAGAGAGAGACACGCAGCTCGGGGGAGAGAGAGACACGCAGCTCGGGGGAGAGAGAGACACGCAGTCGGGGGAGAGAGAGACACGCACTCGGGGGAGAGAGAGACACGCACTCGGGGGAGAGAGAGACACGCACTCGGGGGAGAGAGAGACACGCACTCGGGGGAGAGAGAGACACGCACTCGGGGGAGAGAGAGACACGCACTCGGGGGAGAGAGAGACACGCACTCGGGGGAGAGAGAGACACGCACTCGGGGGAGAGAGAGACACGCACTCGGGGGAGAGAGAGACACGCACTCGGGGGAGAGAGAGACACGCACTCGGGGGAGAGAGAGACACGCACTCGGGGGAGAGAGAGACACGCACTCGGGGGAGAGAGAGACACGCACTCGGGGGAGAGAGAGACACGCACTCGGGGGAGAGAGAGACACGCACTCGGGGGAGAGAGAGACACGCACTCGGGGGAGAGAGAGACACGCACTCGGGGGAGAGAGAGACACGCACTCGGGGGAGAGAGAGACACGCACTCGGGGGAGAGAGAGACACGCACTCGGGGGAGAGAGAGACACGCACTCGGGGGAGAGAGAGACACGCACTCGGGGGAGAGAGAGACACGCACTCGGGGGAGAGAGAGACACGCACTCGGGGGAGAGAGAGACACGCACTCGGGGGAGAGAGAGACACGCACTCGGGGGAGAGAGAGACACGCACTCGGGGGAGAGAGAGACACGCACTCGGGGGAGAGAGAGACACGCACTCGGGGGAGAGAGAGACACGCACTCGGGGGAGAGAGAGACACGCACTCGGGGGAGAGAGAGACACGCACTCGGGGGAGAGAGAGACACGCACTCGGGGGAGAGAGAGACACGCACTCGGGGGAGAGAGAGACACGCACTCGGGGGAGAGAGAGACACGCACTCGGGGGAGAGAGAGACACGCACTCGGGGGAGAGAGAGACACGCACTCGGGGGAGAGAGAGACACGCACTCGGGGGAGAGAGAGACACGCACTCGGGGGAGAGAGAGACACGCACTCGGGGGAGAGAGAGACACGCACTCGGGGGAGAGAGAGACACGCACTCGGGGGAGAGAGAGACACGCACTCGGGGGAGAGAGAGACGCGCACTCGGGGGAGAGAGAGACGCGCACTCGGGGGAGAGAGAGACGCGCACTCGGGGGAGAGAGAGACGCGCACTCGGGGGAGAGAGAGACGCGCACTCGGGGGAGAGAGAGACGCGCACTCGGGGGAGAGAGAGACGCGCACTCGGGGGAGAGAGAGACGCGCACTCGGGGGAGAGAGAGACGCGCAGTCGGGGGAGAGAGAGACGCGCAGTCGGGGGAGAGAGAGACGCGCAGTCGGGGGAGAGAGAGACGCGCAGTCGGGGGAGAGAGAGACGCGCAGTCGGGGGAGAGAGAGACGCGCAGTCGGGGGAGAGAGAGACGCGCAGTCGGGGGAGAGAGAGACGCGCAGTCGGGGGAGAGAGAGACGCGCAGTCGGGGGAGAGAGAGACGCGCAGTCGGGGGAGAGAGAGACGCGCAGTCGGGGGAGAGAGAGACGCGCAGTCGGGGGAGAGAGAGACGCGCAGTCGGGGGAGAGAGAGACGCGCAGTCGGGGGAGAGAGAGACGCGCAGTCGGGGGAGAGAGAGACGCGCAGTCGGGGGAGAGAGAGACGCGCACGTCGGGGGAGAGAGAGACGCGCACGTCGGGGGAGAGAGAGACGCGCAGTCGGGGGAGAGAGAGACGCGCACGTCGGGGGAGAGAGAGACGCGCAGCTCGGGGGAGAGAGAGACGCGCAGCTCGGGGGAGAGAGAGACGCGCACTCGGGGGAGAGAGAGACGCGCAGCTCGGGGGAGAGAGAGACGCGCACTCGGGGGAGAGAGAGACGCGCACTCGGGGGAGAGAGAGACGCGCACTCGGGGGAGAGAGAGACGCGCACTCGGGGGAGAGAGAGACGCGCACTCGGGGGAGAGAGAGACGCGCACTCGGGGGAGAGAGAGACGCGCACTCGGGGGAGAGAGAGACGCGCACTCGGGGGAGAGAGAGACGCGCACTCGGGGGAGAGAGAGACGCGCACTCGGGGGAGAGAGAGACGCGCACTCGGGGGAGAGAGAGACGCGCACTCGGGGGAGAGAGAGACGCGCACTCGGGGGAGAGAGAGACGCGCACTCGGGGGAGAGAGAGACGCGCACTCGGGGGAGAGAGAGACGCGCACTCGGGGGAGAGAGAGACGCGCACTCGGGGGAGAGAGAGACGCGCACTCGGGGGAGAGAGAGACGCGCACTCGGGGGAGAGAGAGACGCGCACTCGGGGGAGAGAGAGACGCGCACTCGGGGGAGAGAGAGACGCGCACTCGGGGGAGAGAGAGACGCGCACTCGGGGGAGAGAGAGACGCGCACTCGGGGGAGAGAGAGACGCGCACTCGGGGGAGAGAGAGACGCGCACTCGGGGGAGAGAGAGACGCGCACTCGGGGGAGAGAGAGACGCGCACTCGGGGGAGAGAGAGACGCGCACTCGGGGGAGAGAGAGACGACGCACTCGGGGGAGAGAGAGACGACGCACTCGGGGGAGAGAGAGACACGCACTCGGGGGAGAGAGAGACACGCACTCGGGGGAGAGAGAGACACGCACTCGGGGGAGAGAGAGACACGCACTCGGGGGAGAGAGAGACACGCACTCGGGGGAGAGAGAGACACGCACTCGGGGGAGAGAGAGACACGCACTCGGGGGAGAGAGAGACACGCACTCGGGGGAGAGAGAGACACGCACTCGGGGGAGAGAGAGACACGCACTCGGGGGAGAGAGAGACACGCACTCGGGGGAGAGAGAGACACGCACTCGGGGGAGAGAGAGACACGCACTCGGGGGAGAGAGAGACACGCACTCGGGGGAGAGAGAGACACGCACTCGGGGGAGAGAGAGACACGCACTCGGGGGAGAGAGAGACACGCACTCGGGGGAGAGAGAGACACGCACTCGGGGGAGAGAGAGACACGCACTCGGGGGAGAGAGAGACACGCACTCGGGGGAGAGAGAGACACGCACTCGGGGGAGAGAGAGACACGCACTCGGGGGAGAGAGAGACACGCACTCGGGGGAGAGAGAGACACGCACTCGGGGGAGAGAGAGACACGCACTCGGGGGAGAGAGAGACACGCACTCGGGGGAGAGAGAGACACGCACTCGGGGAGAGAGAGACACGCACTCGGGGGAGAGAGAGACACGCACTCGGGGGAGAGAGAGACACGCACTCGGGGGAGAGAGAGACACGCACTCGGGGGAGAGAGAGACACGCACTCGGGGGAGAGAGAGACACGCACTCGGGGGAGAGAGAGACACGCACTCGGGGGAGAGAGAGACACGCACTCGGGGGAGAGAGAGACACGCACTCGGGGGAGAGAGAGACACGCACTCGGGGAGAGAGAGAGACACGCACTCGGAGGGAGAGAGAGACGCACTCGGAGAGAGAGAGAGACACGCACTCGAGGAGAGAGAGAGACACGCACTCGGAGAGAGAGAGAGACACGCACTCGAGAGAGAGAGAGACACGCACTCGAGAGGGAGAGACACGCACTCGAGAGAGAGAGAGACACGCCCTCGAGAGAGAGAGAGACACGCACTCGAGAGAGAGAGAGACACGCACTCGAGGGAGAGAGAGACACGCACTCGAGGGAGAGAGAGACACGCACTCGAGAGAGAGAGAGACACGCACTCGAGAGAGAGAGAGACACGCACTCGAGAGAGAGAGAGACACGCACTCGAGAGAGAGAGAGACACGCACTCGAGGGAGAGAGAGACACGCACTCGAGGGAGAGAGAGACACGCACTCGAGGGAGAGAGAGACACGCACTCGGGGGAGAGAGAGACACGCACTCGGGGGAGAGAGAGACACGCGCTCGAGAGAGAGAGAGACACGCCCTCGAGAGAGAGAGAGACACGCCCTCGAGAGAGAGAGAGACACGCACTCGGAGAGAGAGAGAGACACGCACTCGAGGAGAGAGAGAGACACGCACTCGGGGAGAGAGAGACACGCCTCGGGGGAGAGAGAGACACGCACTCGGGGGAGAGAGAGACACGCACTCGGGGGAGAGAGAGACACGCACTCGGGGGAGAGAGAGACACGCACTCGGGGGAGAGAGAGACACGCAGTCGGGGGAGAGAGAGACACGCAGTCGGGGGAGAGAGAGACACGCAGTCGGGGGAGAGAGAGACACGCAGTCGGGGGAGAGAGAGACACGCAGTCGGGGGAGAGAGAGACACGCAGTCGGGGGAGAGAGAGACACGCAGTCGGGGGAGAGAGAGACACGCAGTCGGGGGAGAGAGAGACACGCAGTCGGGGGAGAGAGAGACACGCAGTCGGGGGAGAGAGAGACACGCAGTCGGGGGAGAGAGAGACACGCAGTCGGGGGAGAGAGAGACACGCAGTCGGGGGAGAGAGAGACACGCAGTCGGGGGAGAGAGAGACACGCAGTCGGGGGAGAGAGAGACACGCAGTCGGGGGAGAGAGAGACACGCAGTCGGGGGAGAGAGAGACACGCAGTCGGGGGAGAGAGAGACACGCAGTCGGGGGAGAGAGAGACACGCAGTCGGGGGAGAGAGAGACACGCAGTCGGGGGAGAGAGAGACACGCAGTCGGGGGAGAGAGAGACACGCAGTCGGGGGAGAGAGAGACACGCAGTCGGGGGAGAGAGAGACACGCAGTCGGGGGAGAGAGAGACACGCAGTCGGGGGAGAGAGAGACACGCAGTCGGGGGAGAGAGAGACACGCAGTCGGGGGAGAGAGAGACACGCAGTCGGGGGAGAGAGAGACACGCAGTCGGGGGAGAGAGAGACACGCAGTCGGGGGAGAGAGAGACACGCAGTCGGGGGAGAGAGAGACACGCAGTCGGGGGAGAGAGAGACACGCAGTCGGGGGAGAGAGAGACACGCAGTCGGGGGAGAGAGAGACACGCAGTCGGGGGAGAGAGAGACACGCAGTCGGGGGAGAGAGAGACACGCAGTCGGGGGAGAGAGAGACACGCAGTCGGGGGAGAGAGAGACACGCAGTCGGGGGAGAGAGAGACACGCAGTCGGGGGAGAGAGAGACACGCAGTCGGGGGAGAGAGAGACACGCAGTCGGGGGAGAGAGAGACACGCAGTCGGGGGAGAGAGAGACACGCAGTCGGGGGAGAGAGAGACACGCAGTCGGGGGAGAGAGAGACACGCACGTCGGGGGAGAGAGAGACACGCAGTCGGGGGAGAGAGAGACACGCAGTCGGGGGAGAGAGAGACACGCAGTCGGGGGAGAGAGAGACACGCAGTCGGGGGAGAGAGAGACACGCAGTCGGGGGAGAGAGAGACACGCAGTCGGGGGAGAGAGAGACACGCAGTCGGGGGAGAGAGAGACACGCACTCGGGGGAGAGAGAGACACGCAGCTCGGGGGAGAGAGAGACACGCACTCGGGGGAGAGAGAGACACGCACTCGGGGGAGAGAGAGACACGCACTCGGGGGAGAGAGAGACACGCACTCGGGGGAGAGAGAGACACGCACTCGGGGGAGAGAGAGACACGCACTCGGGGGAGAGAGAGACACGCACTCGGGGGAGAGAGAGACACGCACTCGGGGGAGAGAGAGACACGCACTCGGGGGAGAGAGAGACACGCACTCGGGGGAGAGAGAGACACGCACTCGGGGGAGAGAGAGACACGCACTCGGGGGAGAGAGAGACACGCACTCGGGGGAGAGAGAGACACGCACTCGGGGGAGAGAGAGACACGCACTCGGGGGAGAGAGAGACACGCACTCGGGGGAGAGAGAGACACGCACTCGGGGGAGAGAGAGACACGCACTCGGGGGAGAGAGAGACACGCACTCGGGGGAGAGAGAGACACGCACTCGGGGGAGAGAGAGACACGCACTCGGGGGAGAGAGAGACACGCACTCGGGGGAGAGAGAGACACGCACTCGGGGGAGAGAGAGACACGCACTCGGGGGAGAGAGAGACACGCACTCGGGGGAGAGAGAGACACGC
Organism: Heptranchias perlo; assembly: GCF_035084215.1. NCBI lineage: Eukaryota > Metazoa > Chordata > Chondrichthyes > Hexanchiformes > Hexanchidae > Heptranchias > Heptranchias perlo. The sequence continues at coordinate 15,418 of NW_027138312.1, forward strand.
ACTCGGGGGAGAGAGAGACACGCACTCGGGGGAGAGAGAGACACGCACTCGGGGGAGAGAGAGACACGCACTCGGGGGAGAGAGAGACACGCACTCGGGGGAGAGAGAGACACGCACTCGGGGGAGAGAGAGACACGCACTCGGGGGAGAGAGAGACACGCACTCGGGGGAGAGAGAGACACGCACTCGGGGGAGAGAGAGACACGCACTCGGGGGAGAGAGAGACACGCACTCGGGGGAGAGAGAGACACGCACTCGGGGGAGAGAGAGACACGCACTCGGGGGAGAGAGAGACACGCACTCGGGGGAGAGAGAGACACGCACTCGGGGGAGAGAGAGACACGCACTCGGGGGAGAGAGAGACACGCACTCGGGGGAGAGAGAGACACGCACTCGGGGGAGAGAGAGACACGCACTCGGGGGAGAGAGAGACACGCACTCGGGGGAGAGAGAGACACGCACTCGGGGGAGAGAGAGACACGCACTCGGGGGAGAGAGAGACACGCACTCGGGGAGAGAGAGACACGCACTCGGGGAGAGAGAGACACGCACTCGGGGGAGAGAGAGACACGCACTCGGGGGAGAGAGAGACACGCACTCGGGGGAGAGAGAGACACGCACTCGGGGGAGAGAGAGACACGCACTCGGGGGAGAGAGAGACACGCACTCGGGGGAGAGAGAGACACGCACTCGGGGGAGAGAGAGACACGCACTCGGGGGGAGAGAGAGACACGCACTCGGGGGAGAGAGAGACACGCACTCGGGGGAGAGAGAGACACGCACTCGGGGGAGAGAGAGACACGCACTCGGGGGAGAGAGAGACACGCACTCGGGGGAGAGAGAGACACGCACTCGGGGGAGAGAGAGAGACACGCACTCGGGGGAGAGAGAGACACGCACTCGGGGGAGAGAGAGACACGCACTCGGGGAGAGAGATACACGCACTCGGGGGAGAGAGAGACACGCACTCGGGGGAGAGAGAGACACGCACTCGGGGGAGAGAGAGACACGCACTCGGGGGAGAGAGAGACACGCACTCGGGGGAGAGAGAGACACGCACTCGGGGGAGAGAGAGACACGCACTCGGGGGAGAGAGAGACACGCACTCGGGGGAGAGAGAGACACGCACTCGGGGGAGAGAGAGACGCACTCGGGAGAGAGAGAGACACGCACTCGGAGAGAGAGAGAGACACGCGCTCGAGAGAGAGAGAGACAACGCGCTCGAGAGAGAGAGACACGCGCTCGAGAGGAGAGAGAGACACGCGCTCGAGAGAGAGAGAGACACGCGCTCGAGAGAGAGAGAGACACGCGCTCGAGAGAGAGAGCGACACGCACTCGAGAGGGAGAGAGACACGCCCTCGAGAGAGAGAGAGACACGCACTCGAGAGAGAGACACGCACTCGAGAGAGAGACACGCCCTCGAGAGAGAGACACGCCCTCGAGAGAGAGACACGCACTCGAGAGAGAGAGAGACACGCACTCGAGAGAGAGAGAGACACGCACTCGAGAGAGAGAGAGACACGCACTCGAGAAAGAGAGACACGCACTCGAGAGAGAGAGAGACACGCACTCGAGAGAGAGAGACACGCACTCGAGAGAGAGAGAGACACGCACTCGAGAGAGAGAGAGACACGCACTCGAGAGAGAGAGAGACACGCACTCGAGAGAGAGAGACACGCCCTCGAGAGAGAGAGAGACACGCCCTCGAGAGAGAGAGAGACACGCACTCGAGAGAAAGAGAGACACGCACTCGAGAGAGAGAGAGACACGCACTCGAGAGAGAGACACGCACTCGAGAGAGAGACACGCACTCGAGAGAGAGAGAGAGACACGCACTCGAGAGAGAGAGAGACACGCACTCGAGAGAGAGAGAGACACGCACTCGAGAGAGAGAGAGACACGCACTCGAGAGAGAGAGAGACACGCACTCGAGAGAGAGAGAGACACGCACTCGAGAGAGAGAGAGACACGCACTCGAGAGAGAGAGAGAGACACGCACTCGAGAGAGAGAGAGAGACACGCACTCGAGAGAGAGAGAGACACGCACTCGAGAGAGAGAGAGAGACACGCACTCGAGAGAGAGAGAGAGACACGCACTCGAGAGAGAGAGACACGCACTCTAGAGAGAGAGAGACACGCACTCGAGAGAGAGAGAGACACGCACTCTAGAGAGAGAGAGACACGCACTCGAGAGAGAGACAGAGACACGCGCTCGAGAGAGACAGAGACACGCGCTCGAGAGAGGACAGAGACACGCGCTCGAGAGAGACAGAGACACGCGCTCGAGAGAGACAGAGACACGCGCTCGAGAGAGAGAGAGACACGCTCTCGAGAGAGAGAGAGACACGCACTCGAGAGAGAGAGAGACACGCACTCGAGAGAGAGACACGCACTCGAGAGAGAGACACGCACTCGAGAGAGAGAGAGACACGCACTCGAGAGAGAGAGAGACACGCACTCGAGAGAGAGAGAGACACGCACTCGAGAGAGAGAGAGACACGCACTCGAGAGAGAGAGAGACACGCACTCGAGAGAGAGAGAGACACGCACTCGAGAGAGAGAGAGACACGCACTCGAGAGAGAGAGAGACACGCACTCGAGAGAGAGAGAGACACGCACTCGAGAGAGAGAGAGACACGCCCTCGAGAGAGAGAGACACGCACTCGAGAGAGAGAGAGACACGCACTCGAGAGAGAGAGAGACACGCACTCGAGAGAGAGAGAGACACGCACTCGAGAGAGAGAGAGACACGCACTCGAGAGAGAGAGAGACACGCACTCGAGAGAGAGAGAGACACGCACTCGAGAGAGAGAGAGACACGCACTCGAGAGAGAGAGAGACACGCACTCGAGAGAGAGAGAGACACGCACTCGAGAGAGAGAGAGACACGCACTCGAGAGAGAGAGAGACACGCACTCGAGAGAGAGAGAGACACGCACTCGAGAGAGAGAGAGACACGCAGCTCGAGAGAGAGAGAGACACGCACTCGAGAGAGAGAGAGAGACACGCACTCGAGAGAGAGAGAGACACGCACTCGAGAGAGAGAGAGACACGCACTCGAGAGAGAGAGAGAGACACGCACTCGAGAGAGAGAGAGAGACACGCACTCGAGAGAGAGAGAGAGACACGCACTCGAGAGAGAGAGAGAGAGACACGCACTCGAGAGAGAGAGAGAGACACGCACTCGAGAGAGAGAGAGACACGCACTCGAGAGAGAGAGATACACGCGCTCGAGAGAGACAGAGACACGCGCTCGAGAGAGACAGAGACACGCGCTCGAGAGAGACAGAGACACGCGCTCGAGAGAGACAGAGACACGCGCTCGAGAGAGACAGAGACACGCGCTCGAGAGAGACAGAGACACGCGCTCGAGAGAGACAGAGACACGCGCTCGAGAGAGACAGAGACACGCGCTCGAGAGAGACAGAGACACGCGCTCGAGAGAGACAGAGACACGCGCTCGAGAGAGACAGAGACACGCGCTCGAGAGAGACAGAGACACGCGCTCGAGAGAGAGACAGAGACACGCGCTCGAGGAGAGACGAGAGAGACACGCGCTCGAGGGAGAGAGAGACACGCGCTCGAGGGAGAGAGAGACACGCGCTCGAGGGAGAGAGACACACGCGCTCGAGGGAGAGAGACACACGCGCTCGAGGGAGAGAGACACACGCGCTCGAGGGAGAGAGATACACGCGCTCGAGGGAGAGAGAGACACGCGCTCGAGGGAGAGAGAGACACGCGCTCGAGGGAGAGAGAGACACGCGCTCGAGGGAGAGAGAGACACGCGCTCGAGGGAGAGAGAGACACGCGCTCGAGGGAGAGAGACACGCGCTCGAGGGAGAGAGACACGCGCTCGAGGGAGAGAGACACGCGCTCGAGGGAGAGAGAGACACGCGCTCGAGGGAGAGAGACACGCGCTCGAGGGAGAGAGACACGCGCTCGAGGGAGAGAGACACGCGCTCGAGGGAGAGAGAGACACGCGCTCGAGGAGAGAGAGACACGCGCTCGAGGGAGAGAGACACGCGCTCGAGGGAGAGAGACACGCGCTCGAGGGAGAGAGACACGCGCTCGAGGGAGAGAGACACGCGCTCGAGGAGAGAGAGACACGCGCTCGAGGAGAGAGAGAGAGACACGCACTCGAGGGAGAGAGAGAGAGACACGCACTCGGGAGAGAGAGAGAGACACGCACTCGGGAGAGAGAGAGAGACACGCACTCGGGAGAGAGAGAGAGACACGCACTCGGGAGAGAGAGAGAGACACGCACTCGGGAGAGAGAGAGAGACACGCACTCGGAGAGAGAGAGAGAGACACGCACTCGGGAGAGAGAGAGAGACACGCACTCGGAGAGAGAGAGAGAGACACGCACTCGGGAGAGAGAGAGAGACACGCACTCGGGGAGAGAGAGAGAGACACGCACTCGGGAGAGAGAGAGAGACACGCACTCGGGAGAGAGAGAGAGACACGCACTCGGGAGAGAGAGAGAGACACGCACTCGGGAGAGAGAGAGAGACACGCACTCGAGAGAGAGAGGAGACACGCACTCGAGAGAGAGGGAGACACGCACTCGAGAGAGAGAGAGACACGCACTCGAGAGAGAGAGACACGCGCTCGAGAGAGAGACACGCGCTCGAGAGAGAGACACGCGCTCGAGAGAGAGAGAGACACGCGCTCGAGAGAGAGAGAGACACGCGCTCGAGAGAGAGAGAGACACGCGCTCGAGAGAGAGAGAGACACGCGCTCGAGAGAGAGAGAGACACGCGCTCGAGAGAGAGAGAGAGACACGCGCTCGAGAGAGAGAGAGACACGCGCTCGAGAGAGAGAGGACACGCGCTCGAGAGAGAGAGACACGCGCTCGAGAGAGAGAGAGACACGCGCTCGAGAGAGAGAGAGACACGCGCTCGAGAGAGAGACACGCGCTCGAGAGAGAGACACGCGCTCGAGAGAGAGAGACACGCGCTCGAGAGAGAGAGACACGCGCTCGAGAGACGAGAGAGAGACACGCGCTCGAGAGAGAGAGACACGCGCTCGAGAGAGAGAGAGACACGCGCTCGAGAGAGAGAGACACGCGCTCGAGAGAGAGAGACACGCGCTCGAGAGAGAGAGAGAGACACGCGCTCGAGAGAGAGAGACACGCGCTCGAGAGAGAGAGACACGCGCTCGAGGAGAGAGAGAGGACACGCGCTCGGGAGAGAGAGAGACACGCGCTCGGAGAGAGAGAGAGACACGCGCTCGAGAGAGAGAGAGACACGCGCTCGAGAGAGAGAGACACGCGCTCGAGAGAGAGAGAGACACGCGCTCGAGAGAGAGACACGCGCTCGAGAGAGAGAGACACGCGCTCGAGAGAGAGAGACACGCGCTCGAGAGAGAGAGAGACACGCGCTCGAGAGAGAGAGACACGCGCTCGAGAGAGAGAGAGACACGCGCTCGAGAGAGAGAGAGACACGCGCTCGAGAGAGAGAGAGACACGCGCTCGAGAGAGAGAGACACGCGCTCGAGAGAGAGAGAGAGACACGCGCTCGAGAGAGAGAGAGACACGCGCTCGGGAGAGAGAGAGACACGCGCTCGAGAGAGAGAGAGACACGCGCTCGAGAGAGAGAGAGACACGCGCTCCGAGAGAGAGAGAGACACGCGCTCGAGAGAGAGAGAGACACGCGCTCGAGAGAGAGAGAGACACGCGCTCGAGAGAGAGAGAGACACGCGCTCGAGAGAGAGAGAGACACGCGCTCGAGAGAGAGAGAGACACGCGCTCGAGAGAGAGAGAGGACACGCGCTCGGAGAGAGAGAGACACGCGCTCGAGAGAGAACGACGCTCGAGAGACACGCGCTCGAGAGAGAGAGAGACACGCGCTCGGGAGAGAGAGAGACACGCGCTCGGAGAGAGAGAGACACGCGCTCGGGAGAGAGAGAGACACGCGCTCGAGAGAGAGAGAGACACGCGCTCGAGAGAGAGAGAGACACGCGCTCGAGAGAGAGAGAGAGACACGCGCTCGAGAGAGAGAGACACGCGCTCGAGAGAGAGAGAGACACGCGCTCGGGAGAGAGAGAGACACGCGCTCGGGAGAGAGAGAGACACGCGCTCGAGAGAGAGAGAGACACGCGCTCGAGAGAGAGAGAGACACGCGCTCGAGAGAGAGAGAGACACGCGCTCGGGAGAGAGAGAGACACGCGCTCGAGAGAGAGAGCGAGACACGCAGTCGGGAGAGAGAGAGACACGCAGCTCGGGAGAGAGAGAGACACGCAGCTCGGGGGAGAGAGAGACACGCAGTCGGGGGAGAGAGAGACACGCAGTCGGGGAGAGAGAGACACGCAGTCGGGGGAGAGAGAGACACGCAGTCGGGGAGAGAGAGAGACACGCAGCTCGGGGAGAGAGAGAGACACGCGCTCGAGGGAGAGAGAGACACGCAGCTCGGAGAGAGAGAGAGAGACACGCAGTCGGGGGAGAGAGAGACACGCAGTCGGGGAGAGAGAGAGAGACACGCAGTCGGGGGAGAGAGAGACACGCAGTCGGGGGAGAGAGAGACACGCAGTCGGGGGAGAGAGAGACACGCAGTCGGGGGAGAGAGAGACACGCAGTCGGGGGAGAGAGAGACACGCAGTCGGGGGAGAGAGAGACACGCAGTCGGGGAGAGAGAGACACGCAGTCGGGGGAGAGAGAGACACGCAGTCGGGGGAGAGAGAGACACGCAGTCGGGGGAGAGAGAGACACGCAGTCGGGGGAGAGAGAGACACGCAGTCGGGGGAGAGAGAGACACGCAGTCGGGGGAGAGAGAGACACGCAGTCGGGGGAGAGAGAGACACGCAGTCGGGGGAGAGAGAGACACGCAGTCGGGGGAGAGAGAGACACGCAGTCGGGGGAGAGAGAGACACGCAGTCGGGGGAGAGAGAGACACGCAGTCGGGGGAGAGAGAGACACGCAGTCGGGGGAGAGAGAGACACGCAGTCGGGGGAGAGAGAGACACGCAGTCGGGGGGAGAGAGAGACACGCAGTCGGGGGAGAGAGAGACACGCAGTCGGGGGAGAGAGAGACACGCAGTCGGGGGAGAGAGAGACACGCAGTCGGGGGAGAGAGAGACACGCAGTCGGGGGAGAGAGAGACACGCAGTCGGGGGAGAGAGAGACACGCAGTCGGGGGAGAGAGAGACACGCAGTCGGGGGAGAGAGAGACACGCAGTCGGGGGAGAGAGAGACACGCAGTCGGGGGAGAGAGAGACACGCAGTCGGGGGAGAGAGAGACACGCAGTCGGGGGAGAGAGAGACACGCAGTCGGGGGAGAGAGAGACACGCAGTCGGGGGAGAGAGAGACACGCAGTCGGGGGAGAGAGAGACACGCAGTCGGGGGAGAGAGAGACACGCAGTCGGGGGAGAGAGAGACACGCAGTCGGGGGAGAGAGAGACACGCAGTCGGGGGAGAGAGAGACACGCAGTCGGGGGAGAGAGAGACACGCACTCGGGGGAGAGAGAGACACGCAGTCGGGGGAGAGAGAGACACGCAGTCGGGGGAGAGAGAGACACGCAGTCGGGGGAGAGAGAGACACGCACTCGGGGGAGAGAGAGACACGCAGTCGGGGGAGAGAGAGACACGCACTCGGGGGAGAGAGAGACACGCACTCGGGGGAGAGAGAGACACGCACTCGGGGGAGAGAGAGACACGCACTCGGGGGAGAGAGAGACACGCACTCGGGGGAGAGAGAGACACGCACTCGGGGGAGAGAGAGACACGCACTCGGGGGAGAGAGAGACACGCACTCGGGGAGAGAGAGACACGCACTCGGGGGAGAGAGAGACACGCACTCGGGGGAGAGAGAGACACGCACTCGGGGGAGAGAGAGACACGCACTCGGGGGAGAGAGAGACACGCACTCGGGGGAGAGAGAGACACGCACTCGGGGGAGAGAGAGACACGCACTCGGGGGAGAGAGAGACACGCACTCGGGGGAGAGAGAGACACGCACTCGGGGGAGAGAGAGACACGCACTCGGGGGAGAGAGAGACACGCACTCGGGGGAGAGAGAGACACGCACTCGGGGGGAGAGAGAGACACGCACTCGGGGGAGAGAGAGACACGCACTCGGGGGAGAGAGAGAGACACGCACTCGGGGGAGAGAGAGACACGCACTCGGGGGAGAGAGAGACACGCACTCGGGGGAGAGAGAGACACGCACTCGGGGGAGAGAGAGACACGCACTCGGGGGAGAGAGAGACACGCACTCGGGGGAGAGAGAGACACGCACTCGGGGGAGAGAGAGACACGCACTCGGGGGAGAGAGAGACACGCACTCGGGGGAGAGAGAGACACGCACTCGGGGGAGAGAGAGACACGCACTCGGGGGAGGAGAGAGGACACGCACTCGGGGGAGAGAGAGACACGCACGTCGGGGGAGAGAGAGACACGCACGTCGGGGGGAGAGAGAGGACACGCAGTCGGGGGAGAGAGAGACGACGCAGTCGGGGGAGAGAGAGACACCACGCAGCTCGGAGTGAGAGAGAGACACGCAGTCGGGGGAGAGAGAGACACGCAGACACGCAGTCGGGGGAGAGAGAGACACGCAGTCGGGGGAGAGAGAGACACGCAGTCGGGGGAGAGAGAGACACGCAGTCGGGGGAGAGAGAGACACGCAGTCGGGGGAGAGAGAGACACGCAGTCGGGGGAGAGAGAGACACGCAGTCGGGGGAGAGAGAGACACGCACTCGGGGGAGAGAGAGACACGCACTCGGGGGAGAGAGAGACACGCACTCGGGGGAGAGAGAGACACGCACTCGGGGGAGAGAGAGACACGCACTCGGGGGAGAGAGAGACACGCACTCGGGGGAGAGAGAGACACGCACTCGGGGGAGAGAGAGACACGCACTCGGGGGAGAGACAGACACGCACTCGGGGGAGAGAGAGACACGCACTCGGGGGAGAGAGAGACACGCACTCGGGGGAGAGAGAGACACGCACTCGGGGGAGAGAGAGACACGCACTCGGGGGAGAGAGAGACACGCACTCGAGAGAGAGAGAGACACGCACTCGAGAGAGAGAGAGACACGCACTCGAGAGAGAGAGAGACACGCACTCGAGAGAGAGAGAGACACGCACTCGAGAGAGAGAGAGACACGCACTCGAGAGAGAGAGAGACACGCACTCGAGAGAGAGAGAGACACGCACTCGAGAGAGAGAGAGAGACACGCACTCGAGAGAGAGAGAGACACGCACTCGAGAGAGAGAGAGAGACACGCACTCGAGAGAGAGAGAGAGACACGCACTCGAGAGAGAGAGAGAGAGACACGCACTCGAGAGAGAGAGAGACACGCACTCGAGAGAGAGACAGAGACACGCGCTCGAGAGAGACAGAGACACGCGCTCGAGAGAGACAGAGACACGCGCTCGAGAGAGACAGAGACACGCGCTCGAGAGAGACAGAGACACGCGCTCGAGAGAGACAGAGACACGCGCTCGAGAGAGACAGAGACACGCGCTCGAGAGAGAGAGACACGCGCTCGAGAGAGAGAGACACGCACTCGGGAGAGAGAGAGAGACACGCACTCGGGAGAGAGAGAGTGACACGCACTCGGGAGAGAGAGAGAGACACGCACTCGGGAGAGAGAGAGAGACACGCACTCGGGAGAGAGAGAGAGACACGCACTCAAGAGAGAGAGAGAGACACGCGCTCGAGGGAGAGAGAGCGACACGCGCTCGAGAGAGAGAGAGAGACACGCGCTCGAGAGAGAGAGAGAGACATGCGCTCGAGAGAGAGAGAGAGAGAGAGAGACACGCACTCGGGAGAGAGAGAGACACACGCACTCGGGAGAGAGAGAGTGACACGCACTCGGGAGAGAGAGAGAGAGACACGCACTCGGGAGAGAGAGAGAGACACGCACTCGGGAGAGAAAGAGAGACACGCACTCGGGAGAGAGAGAGAGACACGCACTCGGGAGAGAGAGAGAGACACGCACTCGGGAGAGAGAGAGAGAGACACGCACTCGGGAGAGAGAGAGAGACACGCACTCGGGAGAGAGAGAGAGACACGCACTCGGGAGAGAGAGAGAGACACGCACTCGAGAGAGAGAGAGAGACACGCGCTCGAGAGAGAGACACGCGCTCGAGAGAGAGACACGCGCTCGAGAGAGAGACACGCGCTCGAGAGAGAGAGAGACACGCGCTCGAGAGAGAGAGAGACACGCGCTCGAGAGAGAGAGAGACACGCGCTCGAGAGAGAGAGAGACACGCGCTCGAGAGAGAGAGAGACACGCGCTCGAGAGAGAGAGAGACACGCGCTCGAGAGAGAGAGAGACACGCGCTCGAGAGAGAGAGAGACACGCGCTCGAGAGAGAGAGACACGCGCTCGAGAGAGAGAGAGAGACACGCGCTCGAGAGAGAGAGAGACACGCGCTCGAGAGAGAGAGAGACACGCGCTCGGGAGAGAGAGAGACACGCGCTCGGGAGAGAGAGAGACACGCGCTCGGGAGAGAGAGAGACACGCGCTCGGGAGAGAGAGAGACACGCGCTCGGGAGAGAGAGAGACACGCGCTCGGGAGAGAGAGAGACACGCGCTCGGGAGAGAGAGAGACACGCGCTCGGGAGAGAGAGAGACACGCGCTCGGGAGAGAGAGAGACACGCGCTCGGGAGAGAGAGAGACACGCGCTCGGGAGAGAGAGAGACACGCGCTCGGGAGAGAGAGAGACACGCGCTCGAGAGAGAGAGAGACACGCGCTCGGGAGAGAGAGAGACACGCGCTCGGGGGAGAGAGAGACACGCTGTCGGGGGAGAGAGAGACACGCAGTCGGGGGAGAGAGAGACACGCAGTCGGGGGAGAGAGAGACACGCAGTCGGGGGAGAGAGAGACACGCAGTCGGGGGAGAGAGAGACACGCAGTCGGGGGAGAGAGAGACACGCAGTCGGGGGAGAGAGAGACACGCAGTCGGGGGAGAGAGAGACACGCAGTCGGGGGAGAGAGAGACACGCAGTCGGGGGAGAGAGAGACACGCAGTCGGGGGAGAGAGAGACACGCAGTCGGGGGAGAGAGAGACACGCAGTCGGGGGAGAGAGAGACACGCAGTCGGGGGAGAGAGAGACACGCAGTCGGGGGAGAGAGAGACACGCAGTCGGGGGAGAGAGAGACACGCAGTCGGGGGAGAGAGAGACACGCAGTCGGGGGAGAGAGAGACACGCAGTCGGGGGAGAGAGAGACACGCAGTCGGGGGAGAGAGAGACACGCAGTCGGGGGAGAGAGAGACACGCAGTCGGGGGAGAGAGAGACACGCAGTCGGGGGAGAGAGAGACACGCAGTCGGGGGAGAGAGAGACACGCAGTCGGGGGAGAGAGAGACACGCAGTCGGGGGAGAGAGAGACACGCAGTCGGGGGAGAGAGAGACACGCAGTCGGGGGAGAGAGAGACACGCAGTCGGGGGAGAGAGAGACACGCAGTCGGGGGAGAGAGAGACACGCAGTCGGGGAGAGAGAGACACGCAGTCGGGGGAGAGAGAGACACGCAGTCGGGGGAGAGAGAGACACGCAGTCGGGGGAGAGAGAGACACGCAGTCGGGGGAGAGAGAGACACGCAGTCGGGGGAGAGAGAGACACGCAGTCGGGGGAGAGAGAGACACGCAGTCGGGGGAGAGAGAGACACGCAGTCGGGGGAGAGAGAGACACGCAGTCGGGGGAGAGAGAGACACGCAGTCGGGGGAGAGAGAGACACGCAGTCGGGGGAGAGAGAGACACGCAGTCGGGGGAGAGAGAGACACGCAGTCGGGGGAGAGAGAGACACGCAGTCGGGGGAGAGAGAGACACGCAGTCGGGGGAGAGAGAGACACGCAGTCGGGGGAGAGAGAGACACGCAGTCGGGGGAGAGAGAGACACGCAGTCGGGGGAGAGAGAGACACGCAGTCGGGGGAGAGAGAGACACGCAGTCGGGGGAGAGAGAGACACGCAGTCGGGGGAGAGAGAGACACGCAGTCGGGGGAGAGAGAGACACGCAGTCGGGGGAGAGAGAGACACGCAGTCGGGGGAGAGAGAGACACGCAGTCGGGGGAGAGAGAGACACGCAGTCGGGGGAGAGAGAGACACGCAGTCGGGGGAGAGAGAGACACGCAGTCGGGGGAGAGAGAGACACGCAGTCGGGGGAGAGAGAGACACGCAGTCGGGGGAGAGAGAGACACGCAGTCGGGGGAGAGAGAGACACGCAGTCGGGGGAGAGAGAGACACGCAGTCGGGGGAGAGAGAGACACGCAGTCGGGGGAGAGAGAGACACGCAGTCGGGGGAGAGAGAGACACGCAGTCGGGGGAGAGAGAGACACGCAGTCGGGGGAGAGAGAGACACGCAGTCGGGGGAGAGAGAGACACGCAGTCGGGGGAGAGAGAGACACGCAGTCGGGGGAGAGAGAGACACGCAGTCGGGGGAGAGAGAGACACGCAGTCGGGGGAGAGAGAGACACGCAGTCGGGGGAGAGAGAGACACGCAGTCGGGGGAGAGAGAGACACGCAGTCGGGGGAGAGAGAGACACGCAGTCGGGGGAGAGAGAGACACGCAGTCGGGGGAGAGAGAGACACGCAGTCGGGGGAGAGAGAGACACGCAGTCGGGGGAGAGAGAGACACGCAGTCGGGGGAGAGAGAGACACGCAGTCGGGGGAGAGAGAGACACGCAGTCGGGGGAGAGAGAGACACGCAGTCGGGGGAGAGAGAGACACGCAGTCGGGGGAGAGAGAGACACGCAGTCGGGGGAGAGAGAGACACGCAGTCGGGGGAGAGAGAGACACGCAGTCGGGGGAGAGAGAGACACGCAGTCGGGGGAGAGAGAGACACGCAGTCGGGGGAGAGAGAGACACGCAGTCGGGGGAGAGAGAGACACGCAGTCGGGGGAGAGAGAGACACGCAGTCGGGGGAGAGAGAGACACGCAGTCGGGGGAGAGAGAGACACGCAGTCGGGGGAGAGAGAGACACGCAGTCGGGGGAGAGAGAGACACGCAGTCGGGGGAGAGAGAGACACGCAGTCGGGGGAGAGAGAGACACGCAGTCGGGGGAGAGAGAGACACGCAGTCGGGGGAGAGAGAGACACGCAGTCGGGGGAGAGAGAGACACGCAGTCGGGGGAGAGAGAGACACGCAGTCGGGGGAGAGAGAGACACGCAGTCGGGGGAGAGAGAGACACGCAGTCGGGGGAGAGAGAGACACGCAGCTCGGGGGAGAGAGAGACACGCAGCTCGGGGGAGAGAGAGACACGCACTCGGGGGAGAGAGAGACACGCACTCGGGGGAGAGAGAGACACGCACTCGGGGGAGAGAGAGACACGCACTCGGGGGAGAGAGAGACACGCACTCGGGGGAGAGAGAGACACGCACTCGGGGGAGAGAGAGACACGCACTCGGGGGAGAGAGAGACACGCACTCGGGGGAGAGAGAGACACGCACTCGGGGGAGAGAGAGACACGCACTCGGGGGAGAGAGAGACACGCACTCGGGGGAGAGAGAGACACGCACTCGGGGGAGAGAGAGACACGCACTCGGGGGAGAGAGAGACACGCACTCGGGGGAGAGAGAGACACGCACTCGGGGGAGAGAGAGACACGCACTCGGGGGAGAGAGAGACACGCACTCGGGGGAGAGAGAGACACGCACTCGGGGGAGAGAGAGACACGCACTCGGGGGAGAGAGAGACACGCACTCGGGGGAGAGAGAGACACGCACTCGGGGAGAGAGAGACACGCACTCGGGGGAGAGAGAGACACGCACTCGGGAGAGAGAGAGACACGCACTCGGGAGAGAGAGAGACACGCACTCGGGAGAGAGAGAGACACGCACTCGGGAGAGAGAGAGACACGCACTCGGGAGAGAGAGAGACACGCACTCGGGGGAGAGAGAGACACGCACTCGGGGAGAGAGAGAGACACGCACTCGGGGGAGAGAGAGACACGCAGCTCGGGGGAGAGAGAGACACGCAGTCGGGGGAGAGAGAGACACGCAGCTCGGGGGAGAGAGAGACACGCGCTCGAGAGAGACACGCGCTCGAGAGAGACACGCGCTCGAGAGAGACACGCGCTCGAGAGAGAGAGAGACACGCGCTCGAGAGAGAGAGAGACACGCGCTCGAGAGAGAGAGTGACACGCACTCGGGAGAGAGAGAGAGACACGCGCTCGGGAGAGAGAGAGAGACACGCACTCGGGAGAGAGAGAGAGACACGCGCTCGGGAGAGAGAGAGAGACACGCGCTCGGGAGAGAGAGAGAGACACGCGCTCGGGAGAGAGAGAGAGACACGCGCTCGGGAGAGAGAGAGAGACACGCGCTCGGGAGAGAGAGAGAGACACGCGCTCGGGAGAGAGAGAGAGACACGCGCTCGAGAGAGAGAGAGACACGCGCTCGAGAGAGAGAGACACGCGCTCGGAGAGAGAGAGAGACACGCGCTCGAGGAGAGAGAGAGAGACACGCGCTCGAGAGAGAGAGAGCGACACGCGCTCGAGAGAGAGAGAGAGACACGCGCTCGAGAGAGAGAGAGAGACACGCGCTCGGGAGAGAGAGAGAGACACGCACTCGGGAGAGAGAGAGAGACACGCACTCGGGAGAGAGAGAGAGACACGCACTCGGGAGAGAGAGAGAGACACGCACTCGGGAGAGAGAGAGAGACACGCACTCGGGAGAGAGAGAGAGACACGCACTCGGGAGAGAGAGAGAGACACGCACTCGGGAGAGAGAGAGAGACACGCACTCGGGAGAGAGAGAGAGACACGCACTCGGGAGAGAGAGAGAGACACGCACTCGGGAGAGAGAGAGAGACACGCACTCGGGAGAGAGAGAGAGACACGCACTCGGGAGAGAGAGAGAGACACGCACTCGGGAGAGAGAGAGAGACACGCACTCGGGAGAGAGAGAGAGACACGCACTCGGGAGAGAGAGAGAGACACGCACTCGGGAGAGAGAGAGAGACACGCACTCGGGAGAGAGAGAGAGACACGCACTCGGGAGAGAGAGAGAGACACGCACTCGGGAGAGAGAGAGAGACACGCACTCGGGAGAGAGAGAGAGACACGCACTCGGGAGAGAGAGAGAGACACGCACTCGGGAGAGAGAGAGAGACACGCACTCGGGAGAGAGAGAGAGACACGCACTCGGGAGAGAGAGAGAGACACGCACTCGGGAGAGAGAGAGAGACACGCACTCGGGAGAGAGAGAGAGACACGCACTCGGAGAGAGAGAGAGACACGCACTCGGAGAGAGAGAGAGACACGCACTCGGAGAGAGAGAGAGACACGCACTCGAGAGAGAGAGAGACACGCACTCGAGAGAGAGAGAGACACGCGCTCGAGAGAGAGAGAGACACGCGCTCGAGAGAGAGACACGCGCTCGAGAGAGAGACACGCGCTCGAGAGAGAGACACGCGCTCGAGAGAGAGACACGCGCTCGAGAGAGAGAGACACGCGCTCGAGAGAGAGAGACACGCGCTCGAGAGAGAGAGACACGCGCTCGAGAGAGAGAGACACGCGCTCGAGAGAGAGAGACACGCGCTCGAGAGAGAGAGACACGCGCTCGAGAGAGAGAGACACGCGCTCGAGAGAGAGACACGCGCTCGAGAGAGAGAGACACGCGCTCGAGAGAGAGAGACACGCGCTCGAGAGAGAGAGAGACACGCGCTCGAGAGAGAGAGAGACACGCGCTCGAGAGAGAGAGAGACACGCGCTCGAGAGAGAGAGAGACACGCGCTCGAGAGAGAGAGAGACACGCGCTCGAGAGAGAGAGAGACACGCGCTCGAGAGAGAGAGACACGCGCGAGAGAGAGAGAGAGAGACACGCGCTCGAGAGAGAGAGAGACACGCGCTCGAGAGAGAGAGAGACACGCGCTCGAGAGAGAGAGAGACACGCACTCGGAGAGAGAGAGACACGCGCTCGAGAGAGAGAGAGACTCGCGCTCGAGAGAGAGAGAGACACGCGCTCGAGAGAGAGAGAGACACGCGCTCGAGAGAGAGAGAGACACGCGCTCGAGAGAGAGAGAGACACGCGCTCGAGAGAGAGAGAGACACGCGCTCGAGAGAGAGAGAGACACGCGCTCGAGAGAGAGAGAGACACGCGCTCGAGAGAGAGAGAGAGACACGCGCTCGAGAGAGAGAGAGACACGCGCTCGAGAGAGAGAGAGACACGCGCTCGAGAGAGAGAGAGACACGCGCTCGAGAGAGAGAGAGACACGCGCTCGAGAGAGAGAGACACGCGCTCGAGAGAGAGAGAGACACGCGCTCGAGAGAGAGAGAGACACGCGCTCGAGAGAGAGAGAGACACGCGCTCGAGAGAGAGAGAGACACGCGCTCGAGAGAGAGAGAGACACGCGCTCGAGAGAGAGAGAGACACGCGCTCGAGAGAGAGAGAGACACGCGCTCGAGAGAGAGAGAGACACGCGCTCGGGGAGAGAGAGACACGCACTCGGGAGAGAGAGACACGCACTCGGGAGAGAGAGACACGCACTCGGGAGAGAGAGACACGCACTCGGGAGAGAGAGACACGCACTCGGGGGAGAGAGACACGCACTCGGGGGAGAGAGACACGCACTCGGGGGAGAGAGACACGCACTCGGGGGAGAGAGACACGCACTCGGGGGAGAGAGACACGCACTCGGGGGAGAGAGACACGCACTCGGGGAGAGAGAGACACGCGCTCGAGAGAGAGAGACACGCGCTCGAGAGAGAGAGACACGCGCTCGAGAGAGAGAGACACGCGCTCGAGAGAGAGACACGCGCTCGAGAGAGAGAGAGACACGCGCTCGAGAGAGAGAGAGACACGCGCTCGAGAGAGAGAGAGACACGCGCTCGAGAGAGAGAGACACGCGCTCGAGAGAGAGAGAGACACGCGCTCGAGAGAGAGAGAGACACGCGCTCGAGAGAGAGAGAGACACGCGCTCGAGAGAGAGAGAGACACGCGCTCGAGAGAGAGAGAGACACGCGCTCGAGAGAGAGAGAGACACGCGCTCGAGAGAGAGAGAGACACGCGCTCGAGAGAGAGAGAGAGACACGCGCTCGGGAGAGAGAGAGACACGCGCTCGGGAGAGAGAGAGACACCCGCTCGGGAGAGAGAGAGACACGCGCTCGAGAGAGAGAGAGACACGCGCTCGAGAGAGAGAGAGACACGCGCTCGAGAGAGAGAGAGACACGCGCTCGAGAGAGAGAGAGAGACACGCGCTCGAGAGAGACACGCGCTCGAGAGAGACACGCGCTCGAGAGAGACACGCGCTCGAGAGAGACACGCGCTCGAGAGAGACACGCGCTCGAGAGAGACACGCGCTCGAGAGAGAGAGAGACACGCGCTCGAGAGAGAGAGAAACACGCGCTCGAGAGAGAGAGAGACACGCGCTCGAGAGAGAGAGAGACACGCGCTCGAGAGAGAGAGTGACACGCGCTCGAGAGAGAGAGTGACACGCACTCGGGAGAGAGAGAGAGACACGCACTCGGGAGAGAGAGAGAGACACGCACTCGGGAGAGAGAGAGAGACACGCACTCGGGAGAGAGAGAGAGACACGCACTCGGGAGAGAGAGAGAGACACGCGCTCGGGAGAGAGAGAGAGACACGCGCTCGGGAGAGAGAGAGAGACACGCGCTCGGGAGAGAGAGAGAGACACGCGCTCGAGAGAGAGACACGCGCTCGAGAGAGAGAGAGAGACACGCGCTCGAGGGAGAGAGAGAGCGACACGCGCTCGAGAGAGAGAGAGAGAGAGACACGCGCTCGAGAGAGAGAGAGAGACACGCACTCGGGAGAGAGAGAGAGACACGCACTCGGGAGAGAGAGAGAGACACGCACTCGGGAGAGAGAGAGAGACACGCACTCGGGAGAGAGAGAGAGACACGCACTCGGGAGAGAGAGAGAGACACGCACTCGGGAGAGAGAGAGAGACACGCACTCGGGAGAGAGAGAGAGACACGCACTCGGGAGAGAGAGAGAGACACGCACTCGGGAGAGAGAGAGAGACACGCACTCGGGAGAGAGAGAGAGACACGCACTCGGGAGAGAGAGAGAGACACGCACTCGGGAGAGAGAGAGAGACACGCACTCGGGGAGAGAGAGAGAGACACGCACTCGGGAGAGAGAGAGAGACACGCACTCGGGAGAGAGAGAGAGACACGCACTCGGGAGAGAGAGAGAGACACGCACTCGGGAGAGAGAGAGAGACACGCACTCGGAGAGAGAGAGAGACACGCACTCGGGAGAGAGAGAGAGACACGCACTCGGGAGAGAGAGAGAGACACGCACTCGGGAGAGAGAGAGAGACACGCACTCGGGAGAGAGAGAGAGACACGCACTCGGGAGAGAGAGAGAGACACGCACTCGGGAGAGAGAGAGAGACACGCACTCGGGAGAGAGAGAGAGACACGCACTCGGGAGAGAGAGAGAGACACGCACTCGGGAGAGAGAGAGAGACACGCACTCGGGAGAGAGAGAGAGACACGCACTCGAGAGAGAGGGAGACACGCGCTCGAGAGAGAGGGAGACACGCGCTCGAGAGAGAGAGAGACACGCGCTCGAGAGAGAGACACGCGCTCGAGAGAGAGACACGCGCTCGAGAGAGAGAGACACGCGCTCGAGAGAGAGAGACACGCGCTCGAGAGAGAGAGACACGCGCTCGAGAGAGAGACACGCGCTCGAGAGAGAGAGACACGCGCTCGAGAGAGAGAGAGACACGCGCTCGAGAGAGAGAGAGACACGCGCTCGAGAGAGAGAGAGACACGCGCTCGAGAGAGAGAGAGACACGCGCTCGAGAGAGAGAGAGACACGCGCTCGAGAGAGAGAGAGACACGCGCTCGAGAGAGAGAGAGACACGCGCTCGAGAGAGAGAGACACGCGCTCGAGAGAGAGAGAGAGACACGCGCTCGAGAGAGAGAGAGACACGCGCTCGAGAGAGAGAGAGACACGCGCTCGAGAGAGAGACACGCGCTCGAGAGAGAGAGAAACACGCGCTCGAGAGAGAGAGAGACACGCGCTTGAGAGAGAGAGACACGCGCTCGAGAGAGAGAGAGACACGCGCTCGAGAGAGCGAGAGACACGCGCTGGAGAGAAAGAGAGACACGCGCTGGAGAGAAAGAGAGAGACGCGCTCGAGAGAGAGAGAGAGACACGCGCTCGAGAGAGAGAGAGACACGCGCTCGAGAGAGAGAGAGACACGCGCTCGAGAGAGAGAGAGACACGCGCTCGAGAGAGAGAGAGACACGCGCTCGAGAGAGAGAGAGACACGCGCTCGAGAGAGAGAGAGAGACACGCGCTCGAGAGAGAGAGAGACACGCGCTCGAGAGAGAGAGAGACACGCGCTCGGGAGAGAGAGAGACACGCGCTCGGGAGAGAGAGAGACACGCGCTCGGGAGAGAGAGAGAGACACCCGCTCGGGAGAGAGAGAGACACGCGCTCGAGAGAGAGAGAGAAACGCGCTCGAGAGAGAGAGAGACACGCGCTCGAGAGAGAGAGAGACACGCGCTCGAGAGAGAGAGAGACACGCGCTCGAGAGAGACACGCGCTCGAGAGAGACACGCGCTCGAGAGAGACACGCGCTCGAGAGAGACACGCGCTCGAGAGAGAGAGAGACACGCGCTCGAGAGAGAGAGAGACACGCGCTCGAGAGAGAGAGAGACACGCGCTCGAGAGAGAGAGTGACACGCGCTCGAGAGAGAGAGTGACACGCACTCGGGAGAGAGAGAGAGAGACACGCGCTCGAGAGAGAGAGAGACACGCGCTCGAGAGAGACACGCGCTCGAGAGAGACACGCGCTCGAGAGAGACACGCGCTCGAGAGAGAGAGAGACACGCGCTCGAGAGAGAGAGAGACACGCGCTCGAGAGAGAGAGAGACACGCGCTCGAGAGAGAGAGAGACACGCGCTCGAGAGAGAGAGTGACACGCGCTCGAGAGAGAGAGTGACACGCACTCGGGAGAGAGAGAGAGACACGCACTCGGGAGAGAGAGAGAGACACGCACTCGGGAGAGAGAGAGAGACACGCACTCGGGAGAGAGAGAGAGACACGCACTCGGGAGAGAGAGAGAGACACGCACTCGGGAGAGAGAGAGAGACACGCACTCGGGAGAGAGAGAGAGACACGCACTCGGGAGAGAGAGAGAGACACGCACTCGGGAGAGAGAGAGAGACACGCACTCGGGAGAGAGAGAGAGACACGCACTCGGGAGAGAGAGAGAGACACGCACTCGGGAGAGAGAGAGAGACACGCACTCGGGAGAGAGAGAGAGACACGCACTCGGGAGAGAGAGAGAGACACGCACTCGGGAGAGAGAGAGAGACACGCACTCGGGAGAGAGAGAGAGACACGCACTCGGGAGAGAGAGAGAGACACGCACTCGGGAGAGAGAGAGAGACACGCACTCGGGAGAGAGAGAGAGACACGCACTCGGGAGAGAGAGAGAGACACGCACTCGGGAGAGAGAGAGAGACACGCACTCGGGAGAGAGAGAGAGACACGCACTCGGGAGAGAGAGAGAGACACGCACTCGGGAGAGAGAGAGAGACACGCACTCGGGAGAGAGAGAGAGACACGCACTCGGGAGAGAGAGAGAGACACGCACTCGGGAGAGAGAGAGAGACACGCACTCGGGAGAGAGAGGGAGACACGCGCTCGAGAGAGAGACACGCGCTCGAGAGAGAGACACGCGCTCGAGAGAGAGACACGCGCTCGAGAGAGAGAGACACGCGCTCGAGAGAGAGAGACACGCGCTCGAGAGAGAGAGACACGCGCTCGAGAGAGAGAGACACGCGCTCGAGAGAGAGAGAGACACGCGCTCGAGAGAGAGAGAGACACGCGCTCGAGAGAGAGAGAGACACGCGCTCGAGAGAGAGAGAGACACGCGCTGGAGAGAGAGAGAGACACGCGCTGGAGAGAGAGAGAGAGACACGCGCTCGAGAGAGAGAGAGACACGCGCTCGAGAGAGAGAGAGACACGCGCTCGAGAGAGAGAGAGACACGCGCTCGAGAGAGAGAGAGACACGCGCTCGAGAGAGAGAGAGACACGCGCTCGAGAGAGAGAGAGACACGCGCTCGAGAGAGAGAGAGACACGCGCTCGAGAGAGAGAGAGACACGCGCTCGAGAGAGAGAGAGACACGCGCTCGAGAGAGAGAGAGACACGCGCTCGAGAGAGAGAGAGACACGCGCTCGAGAGAGAGAGAGACACGCGCTCGAGAGAGAGAGAGACACGCGC
The DNA here is from genome assembly GCF_035084215.1 of Heptranchias perlo. Taxonomy (NCBI): domain Eukaryota; kingdom Metazoa; phylum Chordata; class Chondrichthyes; order Hexanchiformes; family Hexanchidae; genus Heptranchias; species Heptranchias perlo. The sequence continues at coordinate 36,557 of NW_027138312.1, forward strand.
TCGAGAGAGAGAGAGGCACGCGCTCGAGAGAGAGAGAGACACGCGCTCGGGGGAGAGAGAGACACGCGCTCGGGGGAGAGAGAGACACGCGCTCGGGGGAGAGAGAGACACGCGCTCGGGAGAGAGAGACACGCCCTCGGGAGAGAGAGACACGCACTCGGGAGAGAGAGACACGCACTCGGGAGAGAGAGACACGCACTCGGGAGAGAGAGACACGCACTCGGGAGAGAGAGACACGCACTCGGGAGAGAGAGACACGCACTCGGGAGAGAGAGACACGCACTCGGGAGAGAGAGACACGCACTCGGGAGAGAGAGACACGCACTCGGGAGAGAGAGACACGCACTCGGGGGAGAGAGACACGCACTCGGGGGAGAGAGAGACACGCGCTCGGGGGAGAGAGAGACACGCGCTCGAGAGAGAGAGACACGCGCTCGAGAGAGAGACACGCGCTCGAGAGAGAGAGAGACACGCGCTCGAGAGAGAGAGAGACACGCGCTCGAGAGAGAGAGAGACACGCGCTCGAGAGAGAGAGAGACACGCGCTCGAGAGAGAGAGAGACACGCGCTCGAGAGAGAGAGAGACACGCGCTCGAGAGAGAGAGAGACACGCGCTCGAGAGAGAGAGAGACACGCGCTCGAGAGAGAGAGAGACACGCGCTCGAGAGAGAGAGAGACACGCGCTCGAGAGAGAGAGAGACACGCGCTCGAGAGAGAGAGAGACACGCGCTCGAGAGAGAGAGAGACACGCGCTCGAGAGAGAGAGACACGCGCTCGAGAGAGAGAGACACGCGCTCGAGAGAGAGAGAGACACGCGCTCGAGAGAGAGAGAGACACGCGCTCGAGAGAGAGAGAGACACGCGCTCGAGAGAGAGAGAGACACGCGCTCGAGAGAGAGAGACACGCGCTCGAGAGAGAGAGAGAGACACGCGCTCGGAGAGAGAGAGACACGCGCTCGAGAGAGAGAGAGACACCCGCTCGAGAGAGAGAGAGACACGCGCTCGAGAGAGAGAGAGACACGCGCTCGAGAGAGAGCGAGACACGCGCTCGAGAGAGAGAGAGACACGCGCTCGAGAGAGAGAGAGAGAGACACGCGCTCGAGAGAGAGAGAGACACGCGCTCGAGAGAGACACGCGCTAGAGAGAGACACGCGCTAGAGAGAGACACGCGCTCGAGAGAGACACGCGCTCGAGAGAGACACGCGCTCGAGAGAGAGAGAGACACGCGCTCGAGAGAGAGAGAGACACGCGCTCGAGAGAGAGAGAGACACGCGCTCGAGAGAGAGAGAGACACGCGCTCGAGAGAGAGAGTGACACGCGCTCGAGAGAGAGAGTGACACGCGCTCGAGAGAGAGAGTGACACGCACTCGGGAGAGAGAGAGAGACACGCGCTCGGGAGAGAGAGAGAGACACGCGCTCGGGAGAGAGAGAGACACGCGCTCGAGAGAGACACGCGCTAGAGAGAGACACGCGCTAGAGAGAGACACGCGCTCGAGAGAGACACGCGCTCGAGAGAGACACGCGCTCGAGAGAGAGAGAGACACGCGCTCGAGAGAGAGAGAGACACGCGCTCGAGAGAGAGAGAGACACGCGCTCGAGAGAGAGAGAGACACGCGCTCGAGAGAGAGAGTGACACGCGCTCGAGAGAGAGAGTGACACGCGCTCGAGAGAGAGAGTGACACGCGCTCGGGAGAGAGAGAGAGACACGCAGCTCGGGGAGAGAGAGAGACACGCAGTCGGGGAGAGAGAGACACGCAGTCGGGGGAGAGAGAGACACGCAGTCGGGGGAGAGAGAGACACGCAGTCGGGGAGAGAGAGACACGCAGTCGGGGGAGAGAGAGACACGCAGTCGGGGGAGAGAGAGACACGCAGTCGGGGGAGAGAGAGACACGCAGTCGGGGGAGAGAGAGACACGCAGTCGGGGGAGAGAGAGACACGCAGTCGGGGGAGAGAGAGACACGCAGTCGGGGGAGAGAGAGACACGCAGTCGGGGGAGAGAGAGACACGCAGTCGGGGGAGAGAGAGACACGCAGTCGGGGGAGAGAGAGACACGCAGTCGGGGGAGAGAGAGACACGCAGTCGGGGGAGAGAGAGACACGCAGTCGGGGGAGAGAGAGACACGCAGTCGGGGGAGAGAGAGACACGCAGTCGGGGGAGAGAGAGACACGCAGTCGGGGGAGAGAGAGACACGCAGTCGGGGGAGAGAGAGACACGCAGTCGGGGGAGAGAGAGACACGCAGTCGGGGGAGAGAGAGACACGCAGTCGGGGGAGAGAGAGACACGCAGTCGGGGGAGAGAGAGACACGCAGTCGGGGGAGAGAGAGACACGCAGTCGGGGGAGAGAGAGACACGCAGTCGGGGGAGAGAGAGACACGCAGTCGGGGGAGAGAGAGACACGCAGTCGGGGGAGAGAGAGACACGCAGTCGGGGGAGAGAGAGACACGCAGTCGGGGGAGAGAGAGACACGCAGTCGGGGGAGAGAGAGACACGCAGTCGGGGGAGAGAGAGACACGCAGTCGGGGGAGAGAGAGACACGCAGTCGGGGGAGAGAGAGACACGCAGTCGGGGGAGAGAGAGACACGCAGTCGGGGGAGAGAGAGACACGCAGTCGGGGGAGAGAGAGACACGCAGTCGGGGGAGAGAGAGACACGCAGTCGGGGGAGAGAGAGACACGCAGTCGGGGGAGAGAGAGACACGCAGTCGGGGGAGAGAGAGACACGCAGTCGGGGGAGAGAGAGACACGCAGTCGGGGGAGAGAGAGACACGCAGTCGGGGGAGAGAGAGACACGCAGTCGGGGGAGAGAGAGACACGCAGTCGGGGGAGAGAGAGACACGCAGTCGGGGGAGAGAGAGACACGCAGTCGGGGGAGAGAGAGACACGCAGTCGGGGGAGAGAGAGACACGCAGTCGGGGGAGAGAGAGACACGCAGTCGGGGGAGAGAGAGACACGCAGTCGGGGGAGAGAGAGACACGCAGTCGGGGGAGAGAGAGACACGCAGTCGGGGGAGAGAGAGACACGCAGTCGGGGGAGAGAGAGACACGCAGTCGGGGGAGAGAGAGACACGCAGTCGGGGGAGAGAGAGACACGCAGTCGGGGGAGAGAGAGACACGCAGTCGGGGGAGAGAGAGACACGCAGTCGGGGGAGAGAGAGACACGCACTCGGGGGAGAGAGAGACACGCACTCGGGGGAGAGAGAGACACGCACTCGGGGGAGAGAGAGACACGCACTCGGGGGAGAGAGAGACACGCACTCGGGGGAGAGAGAGACACGCACTCGGGGGAGAGAGAGACACGCACTCGGGGAGAGAGAGACACGCACTCGGGGGAGAGAGAGACACGCACTCGGGGAGAGAGAGACACGCACTCGGGGAGAGAGAGACACGCACTCGGGGGAGAGAGAGACACGCACTCGGGGGAGAGAGAGACACGCACTCGGGGGAGAGAGAGACACGCACTCGGGGGAGAGAGAGACACGCACTCGGGGGAGAGAGAGACACGCACTCGGGGGAGAGAGAGACACGCACTCGGGGGAGAGAGAGACACGCACTCGGGGGAGAGAGAGACACGCACTCGGGGAGAGAGAGACACGCACTCGGGGGAGAGAGACACGCACTCGGGGAGAGAGAGACACGCACTCGGGAGAGAGAGAGACACGCACTCGGGAGAGAGAGAGACACGCACTCGGAGAGAGAGAGACACGCACTCGGGAGAGAGAGAGACACGCACTCGGGAGAGAGAGAGACACGCACTCGGGAGAGAGAGAGACACGCACTCGGGGGAGAGAGAGACACGCACTCGGGGAGAGAGAGAGACACGCACTCGGGGAGAGAGAGAGACACGCACTCGGGGGAGAGAGAGACACGCACTCGGGAGAGAGAGAGACACGCACTCGGGAGAGAGAGAGAGACACGCGCTCGAGAGAGACACGCGCTCGAGAGAGAGACAGCGCTCGAGAGAGACACGCGCTCGAGAGAGACACGCGCTCGAGAGAGACACGCGCTCGAGAGAGAGACACGCGCTCGAGAGAGAGAGAGACACGCGCTCGAGAGAGAGAGTGACACGCGCTCGGGAGAGAGAGAGAGACACGCGCTCGGGAGAGAGAGAGAGACACGCGCTCGGGAGAGAGAGAGAGACACGCGCTCGGGAGAGAGAGAGAGACACGCGCTCGGGAGAGAGAGAGAGACACGCGCTCGGGAGAGAGAGAGAGACACGCGCTCGGAGAGAGAGAGAGACACGCGCTCGGGAGAGAGAGAGAGACACGCGCTCGGGAGAGAGAGAGAGACACGCGCTCGGGAGAGAGAGAGAGACACGCGCTCGGGAGAGAGAGAGAGACACGCGCTCGGGAGAGAGAGAGAGACACGCGCTCGGGAGAGAGAGAGAGACACGCGCTCGGAGAGAGAGAGAGACACGCGCTCGGGAGAGAGAGAGAGACACGCGCTCGGGAGAGAGAGAGAGACACGCACTCGGGAGAGAGAGAGAGACACGCGCTCGGGAGAGAGAGAGAGACACGCGCTCGGGAGAGAGAGAGAGACACGCGCTCGGGAGAGAGAGAGAGACACGCGCTCGGGAGAGAGAGAGAGACACGCGCTCGGGAGAGAGAGAGAGACACGCACTCGGGAGAGAGAGAGAGACACGCACTCGGGAGAGAGAGAGAGACACGCACTCGGGAGAGAGAGAGAGACACGCACTCGGGAGAGAGAGAGAGACACGCACTCGGGAGAGAGAGAGAGACACGCACTCGGGAGAGAGAGAGAGACACGCACTCGGGAGAGAGAGAGAGACACGCACTCGGGAGAGAGAGAGAGACACGCACTCGGGAGAGAGAGAGAGACACGCACTCGGGAGAGAGAGAGAGACACGCACTCGGGAGAGAGAGAGAGACACGCACTCGGGAGAGAGAGAGAGACACGCACTCGGGAGAGAGAGAGAGACACGCACTCGGGAGAGAGAGAGAGACACGCACTCGGGAGAGAGAGAGAGACACGCACTCGGGAGAGAGAGAGAGACACGCACTCGGGAGAGAGAGAGAGACACGCACTCGGGAGAGAGAGAGAGACACGCACTCGGGAGAGAGAGAGAGACACGCACTCGGGAGAGAGAGAGAGACACGCACTCGGGAGAGAGAGAGAGACACGCACTCGGGAGAGAGAGAGAGACACGCACTCGGGAGAGAGAGAGAGACACGCACTCGGGAGAGAGAGAGAGACACGCACTCGGGAGAGAGAGAGAGACACGCACTCGGGAGAGAGAGAGAGACACGCACTCGGGAGAGAGAGAGAGACACGCACTCGGGAGAGAGAGAGAGACACGCACTCGGGAGAGAGAGAGAGACACGCACTCGGGAGAGAGAGAGAGACACGCACTCGGGAGAGAGAGAGAGACACGCACTCGGGAGAGAGAGAGAGACACGCACTCGGGAGAGAGAGAGAGAGACACGCACTCGGGAGAGAGAGAGAGACACGCACTCGGGAGAGAGAGAGAGACACGCACTCGGGAGAGAGAGAGAGACACGCACTCGGGAGAGAGAGAGAGACACGCGCTCGAGAGAGAGAGAGACACGCGCTCGAGAGAGAGAGACACGCGCTCGAGAGAGAGAGAGTCACGCGCTCGAGAGAGAGAGAGACACGCGCTCGAGAGAGAGAGAGACACGCGCTCGAGAGAGAGAGAGACACGCGCTCGAGAGAGAGAGAGACACGCGCTCGAGAGAGAGAGACACGCGCGAGAGAGAGAGAGAGAGACACGCGCTCGAGAGAGAGAGAGACACGCGCTCGAGAGAGAGAGAGACACGCGCTCGAGAGAGAGAGAGACACGCGCTCGAGAGAGAGAGAGACACGCGCTCGAGGGAGAGAGAGACACGCGCTCGGGGGAGAGAGAGACACGCACTCGGGAGAGAGAGACACGCACTCGGGAGAGAGAGACACGCACTCGGGAGAGAGAGACACGCACTCGGGAGAGAGAGACACGCACTCGGGAGAGAGAGACACGCACTCGGGAGAGAGAGACACGCACTCGGGAGAGAGAGACACGCACTCGGGAGAGAGAGACACGCACTCGGGAGAGAGAGACACGCACTCGGGGGGAGAGACACGCACTCGGGGGAGAGAGACACGCACTCGGGGGAGAGAGACACGCACTCGGGGGAGAGAGACACGCACTCGGGGGAGAGAGACACGCACTCGGGGGAGAGAGACACGCACTCGGGGGAGAGAGAGACACGCGCTCGAGAGAGAGAGACACGCGCTCGAGAGAGAGAGACACGCGCTCGAGAGAGAGACACGCGCTCGAGAGAGAGAGAGACACGCGCTCGAGAGAGAGAGAGACACGCGCTCGAGAGAGAGAGAGACACGCGCTCGAGAGAGAGAGAGACACGCGCTCGAGAGAGAGAGAGACGCGCTCGAGAGAGAGAGACACGCGCTCGAGAGAGAGAGAGACACGCGCTCGAGAGAGAGAGAGACACGCGCTCGAGAGAGAGAGAGACACGCGCTCGAGAGAGAGAGAGACACGCGCTCGAGAGAGAGAGAGACACGCGCTCGAGAGAGAGAGAGACACGCGCTCGAGAGAGAGAGAGACACGCGCTCGAGAGAGAGAGAGACACGCGCTCGAGAGAGAGAGAGACACGCGCTCGAGAGAGAGAGAGACACGCGCTCGGGAGAGAGAGAGACACGCGCTCGGGAGAGAGAGAGACACCGCTCGGGAGAGAGAGAGACACGCGCTCGAGAGAGAGAGAGACACGCGCTCGAGAGAGAGAGAGACACGCGCTCGAGAGAGAGAGAGAGACACGCGCTCGAGAGAGAGAGAGAGACACGCGCTCGAGAGAGACACGCGCTCGAGAGAGACACGCGCTCGAGAGAGACACGCGCTCGAGAGAGAGAGAGACACGCGCTCGAGAGAGAGAGAGACACGCGCTCGAGAGAGAGACACGCGCTCGAGAGAGAGAGAGACACGCGCTCGAGAGAGAGAGTGACACGCGCTCGAGAGAGAGAGTGACACGCACTCGGGAGAGAGAGAGAGACACGCACTCGGGAGAGAGAGAGAGACACGCACTCGGGAGAGAGAGAGAGACACGCACTCGGGAGAGAGAGAGAGACACGCACTCGGAGAGAGAGAGAGACACGCACTCGGGAGAGAGAGAGAGACACGCATTCGGGAGAGAGAGAGAGACACGCGCTCGGGAAGAGAGAGAGAGACACGCGCTCGGGAGAGAGAGAGAGACACGCGCTCGAGAGAGAGACACGCGCTCGAAGAGAGAGAGAGAGACACGCGCTCGAGGGAGAGAGAGAGCGACACGCGCTCGAGAGAGAGAGAGAGAGAGACACGCGCTCGAGAGAGAGAGAGAGACACGCGCTCGGGAGAGAGAGAGAGGACACGCACTCGGGAGAGAGAGAGAGACACGCACTCGACTCGGGAGAGAGAGAGAGACACGCACTCGGGAGAGAGAGAGAGACACGCACTCGGGAGAGAGAGAGAGACACGCACTCGGGAGAGAGAGAGAGACACGCACTCGGGAGAGAGAGAGAGACACGCACTCGGGAGAGAGAGAGAGACACGCACTCGGGAGAGAGAGAGAGACACGCACTCGGGAGAGAGAGAGAGACACGCACTCGGGAGAGAGAGAGAGACACGCACTCGGGAGAGAGAGAGAGACACGCACTCGGGAGAGAGAGAGAGACACGCACTCGGAGAGAGAGAGAGACACGCACTCGGGAGAGAGAGAGAGACACGCACTCGGGAGAGAGAGAGAGACACGCACTCGGGAGAGAGAGAGAGACACGCACTCGGGAGAGAGAGAGAGACACGCACTCGGGAGAGAGAGAGAGACACGCACTCGGGAGAGAGAGAGAGACACGCACTCGGGAGAGAGAGAGAGACACGCACTCGGGAGAGAGAGAGAGACACGCACTCGGGAGAGAGAGAGAGACACGCACTCGGGAGAGAGAGAGAGACACGCACTCGGAGAGAGAGAGAGACACGCACTCGGGAGAGAGAGAGAGACACGCACTCGGGAGAGAGAGAGAGACACGCACTCGGGAGAGAGAGAGAGACACGCACTCGGGAGAGAGAGAGAGACACGCACTCGGGAGAGAGAGAGAGACACGCACTCGGGAGAGAGAGAGAGACACGCACTCGGGAGAGAGAGAGAGACACGCACTCGGGAGAGAGAGAGAGACACGCACTCGGGATAGAGAGAGAGAGACACGCACTCGGGAGAGAGAGAGAGACACGCACTCGGGAGAGAGAGAGAGACACGCACTCGGGAGAGAGAGAGAGACACGCACTCGGGAGAGAGAGAGAGACACGCACTCGGGAGAGAGAGAGAGACACGCACTCGGGAGAGAGAGAGAGACACGCACTCGGGAGAGAGAGAGAGACACGCACTCGGGAGAGAGAGAGAGACACGCACTCGGGAGAGAGAGAGAGAGAGACACGCACTCGGGAGAGAGAGAGAGACACGCGCTCGAGAGAGAGGGAGACACGCGCTCGAGAGAGAGGAGACACGCGCTCGAGAGAGAGAGAGACACGCGCTCGAGAGAGAGACACGCGCTCGAGAGAGAGACACGCGCTCGAGAGAGAGACACGCGCTCGAGAGAGAGAGACACGCGCTCGAGAGAGAGAGACACGCGCTCGAGAGAGAGACACGCGCTCGAGAGAGAGAGTCACGCGCTCGAGAGAGAGAGAGACACGCGCTCGAGAGAGAGAGAGACACGCGCTCGAGAGAGAGAGAGACACGCGCTCGAGAGAGAGAGAGACACGCGCTCGAGAGAGAGAGAGACACGCGCTCGAGAGAGAGAGAGACACGCGCTCGAGAGAGAGAGAGACACGCGCTCGAGAGAGAGAGACACGCGCTCGAGAGAGAGAGAGAGACACGCGCTCGAGAGAGAGAGAGACACGCGCTCGAGAGAGAGAGAGACACGCGCTCGAGAGAGAGACACGCAATCGAGAGAGAGAAACACGCGCTCGAGAGAGAGAGAGACACGCGCTTGAGAGAGAGAGACACGCGCTCGAGAGAGAGAGAGACACGCGCTCGAGAGAGAGAGAGACACGCGCTCGAGAGAAAGAGAGACACGCGCTGGAGAGAAAGAGAGACACGCGCTCGAGAGAGAGAGAGAGACACGCGCTCGAGAGAGAGAGAGACACGCGCTCGAGAGAGAGAGAGACACGCGCTCGAGAGAGAGAGAGACACGCGCTCGAGAGAGAGAGAGACACGCGCTCGAGAGAGAGAGACACGCGCTCGAGAGAGAGAGAGACACGCGCTCGAGAGAGAGAGAGACACGCGCTCGAGAGAGAGAGAGACACGCGCTCGAGAGAGAGAGAGACACGCGCTCGAGAGAGAGAGAGACACGCGCTCGAGAGAGAGAGAGACACGCGCTCGGGAGAGAGAGAGACACCGCTCGGGAGAGAGAGAGACACGCGCTCGAGAGAGAGAGAGAAACGCGCTCGAGAGAGAGAGAGACACGCGCTCGAGAGAGAGAGAGACACGCGCTCGAGAGAGAGAGAGACACGCGCTCGAGAGAGACACGCGCTCGAGAGAGACACGCGCTCGAGAGAGAGAGAGAGACACGCGCTCGAGAGAGAGAGAGACACGCGCTCGAGAGAGAGAGAGACACGCGCTCGAGAGAGAGAGAGACACGCGCTCGAGAGAGAGAGTGACACGCGCTCGAGAGAGAGAGTGACACGCACTCGGAGAGAGAGTGACACGCACTCGGGAGAGAGAGAGAGACACGCACTCGGGAGAGAGAGAGAGACACGCACTCGGGAGAGAGAGAGAGACACGCACTCGGGAGAGAGAGAGAGACACGCACTCGGGAGAGAGAGAGAGACACGCACTCGGGAGAGAGAGAGAGACACGCACTCGGGAGAGAGAGAGAGACACGCACTCGGGAGAGAGAGAGAGACACGCACTCGGGAGAGAGAGAGACACGCACTCGGGAGAGAGAGAGAGACACGCACTCGGGAGAGAGAGAGAGACACGCACTCGGGAGAGAGAGAGAGACACGCACTCGGGAGAGAGAGAGAGACACGCACTCGGGAGAGAGAGAGAGACACGCACTCGGGAGAGAGAGAGAGACACGCACTCGGGAGAGAGAGAGAGACACGCACTCGGGAGAGAGAGAGAGACACGCACTCGGGAGAGAGAGAGAGACACGCACTCGGGAGAGAGAGAGAGACACGCACTCGGGAGAGAGAGAGAGACACGCACTCGGGAGAGAGAGAGAGACACGCACTCGGGAGAGAGAGAGAGACACGCACTCGGAGAGAGAGAGAGACACGCACTCGGGAGAGAGAGAGAGACACGCACTCGGGAGAGAGAGAGAGACACGCACTCGGGAGAGAGAGAGAGACACGCACTCGGGAGAGAGAGAGAGACACGCACTCGGGAGAGAGAGAGAGACACGCACTCGGGAGAGAGAGAGAGACACGCACTCGGGAGAGAGAGAGAGACACGCACTCGGGAGAGAGAGAGAGACACGCACTCGGGAGAGAGAGAGAGACACGCACTCGGGAGAGAGAGAGAGACACGCACTCGGGAGAGAGAGAGAGACACGCACTCGGGAGAGAGAGGGAGACACGCACTCGAGAGAGAGACACGCGCTCGAGAGAGAGACACGCGCTCGAGAGAGAGACACGCGCTCGAGAGAGAGAGACACGCGCTGGAGAGAGAGAGACACGCGCTCGAGAGAGAGAGACACGCGCTCGAGAGAGAGAGACACGCGCTCGAGAGAGAGAGAGACACGCGCTCGAGAGAGAGAGAGACACGCGCTCGAGAGAGAGAGAGACACGCGCTCGAGAGAGAGAGAGACACGCGCTGGAGAGAGAGAGAGACACGCGCTCGAGAGAGAGAGAGACACGCGCTCGAGAGAGAGAGAGACACGCGCTCGAGAGAGAGAGAGACACGCGCTCGAGAGAGAGAGAGACACGAGCTCGAGAGAGAGAGAGACACGCGCTCGAGAGAGAGAGAGACACGCGCTCGAGAGAGAGAGAGGCACGCGCTCGAGAGAGAGAGAGGCACGCGCTCGAGAGAGAGAGAGACACGCGCTCGGGGGGAGAGAGACACGCGCTCGGGGGAGAGAGAGACACGCGCTCGGGGGAGAGAGAGACACGCGCTCGGGGGAGAGAGAGACACGCGCTCGGGAGAGAGAGACACGCACTCGGGAGAGAGAGACACGCACTCGGGAGAGAGAGACACGCACTCGGGAGAGAGAGACACGCACTCGGGAGAGAGAGACACGCACTCGGGAGAGAGAGACACGCACTCGGGAGAGAGAGACACGCACTCGGGAGAGAGAGACACGCACTCGGGAGAGAGAGACACGCACTCGGGAGAGAGAGACACGCACTCGGGGGAGAGAGACACGCACTCGGGGGAGAGAGAGACACGCGCTCGAGAGAGAGAGAGACACGCGCTCGAGAGAGAGAGACACGCGCTCGAGAGAGAGACACGCGCTCGAGAGAGAGAGAGACACGCGCTCGAGAGAGAGAGAGACACGCGCTCGAGAGAGAGAGAGAGACACGCGCTCGAGAGAGAGAGAGACACGCGCTCGAGAGAGAGAGAGACACGCGCTCGAGAGAGAGAGAGACACGCGCTCGAGAGAGAGAGAGACACGCGCTCGAGAGAGAGAGAGACACGCGCTCGAGAGAGAGAGAGACACGCGCTCGAGAGAGAGAGAGACACGCGCTCGAGAGAGAGAGACACGCGCTCGAGAGAGAGAGACACGCGCTCGAGAGAGAGAGAGACACGCGCTCGAGAGAGAGAGAGACACGCGCTCGAGAGAGAGAGAGACACGCGCTCGAGAGAGAGAGAGACACGCGCTCGAGAGAGAGAGAGACACGCGCTCGAGAGAGAGAGAGACACGCGCTCGAGAGAGAGAGAGACACGCGCTCGAGAGAGAGAGAGAGACACGCGCTCGGGAGAGAGAGAGACACGCGCTCGGGAGAGAGAGAGACACCCGCTCGGGAGAGAGAGAGACACCCGCTCGGGAGAGAGAGAGACACGCGCTCGAGAGAGAGAGAGACACGCGCTCGAGAGAGAGCGAGACACGCGCTCGAGAGAGAGAGAGACACGCGCTCGAGAGAGAGAGAGAGAGACACGCGCTCGAGAGAGAGAGAGACACGCGCTCGAGAGAGACACGCGCTCGAGAGAGACACGCGCTCGAGAGAGACACGCGCTCGAGAGAGACACGCGCTCGAGAGAGACACGCGCTCGAGAGAGACACGCGCTCGAGAGAGAGAGAGACACGCGCTCGAGAGAGAGAGAGACACGCGCTCGAGAGAGAGAGTGACACGCGCTCGAGAGAGAGAGTGACACGCGCTCGAGAGAGAGAGTGACACGCACTCGGGAGAGAGAGAGAGACACGCATTCGGGAGAGAGAGAGAGACACGCACTCGGGAGAGAGAGAGAGACACGCACTCGGGAGAGAGAGAGAGACACGCACTCGGGAGAGAGAGAGAGACACGCACTCGGGAGAGAGAGAGAGACACGCACTCGGGAGAGAGAGAGAGACACGCACTCGGGAGAGAGAGAGAGACACGCGCTCGAGAGAGAGAGAGACACGCGCTCGAGAGAGAGAGAGACACGCGCTCGAGAGAGACACGCGCTCGAGAGAGACACGCGCTCGAGAGAGACACGCGCTCGAGAGAGACACGCGCTCGAGAGAGACACGCGCTCGAGAGAGACACGCGCTCGAGAGAGACACGCGCTCGAGAGAGACACGCGCTCGAGAGAGAGAGAGACACGCGCTCGAGAGAGAGAGAGACACGCGCTCGAGAGAGAGAGTGACACGCGCTCGAGAGAGAGAGTGACACGCGCTCGAGAGAGAGAGTGACACGCACTCGGGAGAGAGAGAGAGACACGCACTCGGGAGAGAGAGAGAGACACGCACTCGGGAGAGAGAGAGAGACACGCACTCGGGAGAGAGAGAGAGACACGCACTCGGGAGAGAGAGAGAGACACGCACTCGGGAGAGAGAGAGAGACACGCACTCGGGAGAGAGAGAGAGACACGCACTCGGGAGAGAGAGAGAGACCCGCACTCGGGAGAGAGAGAGACACGCGCTCGAGAGAGAGAGAGAGAGACACGCGCTCGAGAGAGAGAGAGACACGCGCTCGAGAGAGACACGCGCTCGAGAGAGACACGCGCTCGAGAGAGACACGCGCTCGAGAGAGAGAGAGACACGCGCTCGAGAGAGGGAGAGACACGCGCTCGAGAGAGAGAGTGACACGCGCTCGGGAGAGAGAGAGAGACACGCACTCGGGAGAGAGAGAGAGACACGCACTCGGGAGAGAGAGAGAGACACGCACTCGGGAGAGAGAGAGAGACACGCACTCGGGAGAGAGAGAGAGAAACGCACTCGGGAGAGAGAGAGAGACACGCATTCGGGAGAGAGAGAGAGACACGCGCTCGGGAGAGAGAGAGAGACACGCGCTCGAGAGAGAGAGAGAGACACGCGCTCGAGAGAGAGAGAGAGACACGCGCTCGAGGGAGAGAGAGAGCGACACGCGCTCGAGAGAGAGAGAGAGACACGCGCTCGGGAGAGAGAGAGAGACTCGCGCTCGGGAGAGAGAGAGAGACACGCGCTCGGGAGAGACACGCGCTCGAGAGAGACACGCGCTCGAGAGAGACACGCGCTCGAGAGAGACACGCGCTCGAGAGAGACACGCGCTCGAGAGAGACACGCGCTCGAGAGAGACACGCGCTCGAGAGAGAGAGAGACACGCGCTCGAGAGAGAGAGAGACACGCGCTCGAGAGAGAGAGAGACACGCGCTCGAGAGAGAGAGAGACACGCGCTCGAGAGAGAGAGTGACACGCGCTCGAGAGAGAGAGTGACACGCACTCGGGAGAGAGAGAGAGACACGCACTCGGGAGAGAGAGAGAGACACGCACTCGGGAGAGAGAGAGAGACACGCACTCGGGAGAGAGAGAGAGACACGCACTCGGGAGAGAGAGAGAGACACGCACTCGGGAGAGAGAGAGAGACACGCACTCGGGAGAGAGAGAGAGACACGCACTCGGGAGAGAGAGAGAGACACGCACTCGGGAGAGAGAGAGAGACACGCGCTCGAGAGAGAGAGAGAGAGACACGCGCTCGAGAGAGAGAGAGACACGCGCTCGAGAGAGACACGCGCTCGAGAGAGACACGCGCTCGAGAGAGACACGCGCTCGAGAGAGAGAGAGACACGCGCTCGAGAGAGGGAGAGACACGCGCTCGAGAGAGAGAGTGACACGCGCTCGAGAGAGAGAGTGACACGCGCTCGGGAGAGAGAGAGAGACACGCGCTCGGGAGAGAGAGAGAGACACGCGCTCGGGAGAGAGAGAGAGAGACGCACTCGGGAGAGAGAGAGAGACACGCACTCGGGAGAGAGAGAGAGAAACGCACTCGGGAGAGAGAGAGAGACACGCATTCGGGAGAGAGAGAGAGACACGCGCTCGGGAGAGAGAGAGAGACACGCGCTCGAGAGAGAGAGAGAGACACGCGCTCGAGAGAGAGAGAGAGACACGCGCTCGACGGAGAGAGAGAGCGACACGCGCTCGGGAGAGAGAGAGAGACACGCGCTCGGGAGAGAGAGAGAGACACGCGCTCGGGAGAGAGAGAGAGACACGCGCTCGGGAGAGAGAGAGAGACACGCGCTCGGGAGAGAGAGAGAGACACGCGCTCGGGAGAGAGAGAGAGACACGCGCTCGGGAGAGAGAGAGAGACACGCTCTCGGGAGAGAGAGAGAGACACGCACTCGGGAGAGAGAGAGAGCCACGCACTCGGGAGAGAGAGAGAGACACGCGCTCGGGAGAGAGAGAGAGACACGCGCTCGGGAGAGAGAGAGAGACACGCGCTCGGGAGAGAGAGAGAGACACGCACTCGGGAGAGAGAGAGAGACACGCACTCGGGAGAGAGAGAGAGACACGCACTCGGGAGAGAGAGAGAGACACGCACTCGGGAGAGAGAGAGAGACACGCACTCGGGAGAGAGAGAGAGACACGCACTCGGGAGAGAGAAAGAGACACGCACTCGGGAGAGAGAAAGAGACACGCACTCGGGAGAGAGAGAGAGACACGCGCTCGAGAGAGAGAGAGACACGCGCTCGAGAGAGAGAGAGACACGCGCTCGAGAGAGAGACACGCGCTCGAGAGAGAGAGACACGCGCTCGAGAGAGAGAGACACGCGCTCGAGAGAGAGAGACACGCGCTCGAGAGAGAGAGACACGCGCTCGAGAGAGAGAGAGACACGCGCTCGAGAGAGAGAGAGACACGCGCTCGAGAGAGAGAGAGACACGCGCTCGAGAGAGAGAGAGACACGCGCTCGAGAGAGAGAGAGACACGCGCTCGAGAGAGAGAGAGACACGCGCTCGAGAGAGAGAGAGACACGCGCTCGAGAGAGAGAGACACGCGCTCGAGAGAGAGAGACACGCGCTCGAGAGAGAGAGACACGCGCTCGAGAGAGAGAGAGAGACACGCGCTCGAGAGAGAGAGAGAGACACGCGCTCGAGGAGAGAGAGAGACACGCAGTCGGGGGAGAGAGAGACACGCAGTCGGGGGAGAGAGAGACACGCAGTCGGGGGAGAGAGAGACACGCAGTCGGGGGAGAGAGAGACACGCAGTCGGGGGAGAGAGAGACACGCAGTCGGGGGAGAGAGAGACACGCAGTCGGGGGAGAGAGAGACACGCAGTCGGGGGAGAGAGAGACACGCAGTCGGGGGAGAGAGAGACACGCAGTCGGGGGAGAGAGAGACACGCAGTCGGGGGAGAGAGAGACACGCAGTCGGGGGAGAGAGAGACACGCAGTCGGGGGAGAGAGAGACACGCAGTCGGGGGAGAGAGAGACACGCAGTCGGGGGAGAGAGAGACACGCAGTCGGGGGAGAGAGAGACACGCAGTCGGGGGAGAGAGAGACACGCAGTCGGGGGAGAGAGAGACACGCAGTCGGGGGAGAGAGAGACACGCAGTCGGGGGAGAGAGAGACACGCAGTCGGGGGAGAGAGAGACACGCAGTCGGGGGAGAGAGAGACACGCAGTCGGGGGAGAGAGAGACACGCAGTCGGGGGAGAGAGAGACACGCAGTCGGGGGAGAGAGAGACACGCAGTCGGGGGAGAGAGAGACACGCAGTCGGGGGAGAGAGAGACACGCAGTCGGGGGAGAGAGAGACACGCAGTCGGGGGAGAGAGAGACACGCAGTCGGGGGAGAGAGAGACACGCAGTCGGGGGAGAGAGAGACACGCAGTCGGGGGAGAGAGAGACACGCAGTCGGGGGAGAGAGAGACACGCAGTCGGGGGAGAGAGAGACACGCAGTCGGGGGAGAGAGAGACACGCAGTCGGGGGAGAGAGAGACACGCAGTCGGGGGAGAGAGAGACACGCAGTCGGGGGAGAGAGAGACACGCAGTCGGGGGAGAGAGAGACACGCAGTCGGGGGAGAGAGAGACACGCAGTCGGGGGAGAGAGAGACACGCAGTCGGGGGAGAGAGAGACACGCAGTCGGGGGAGAGAGAGACACGCAGTCGGGGGAGAGAGAGACACGCAGTCGGGGGAGAGAGAGACACGCAGTCGGGGGAGAGAGAGACACGCAGTCGGGGGAGAGAGAGACACGCAGTCGGGGGAGAGAGAGACACGCAGTCGGGGGAGAGAGAGACACGCAGTCGGGGGAGAGAGAGACACGCAGTCGGGGGAGAGAGAGACACGCAGTCGGGGGAGAGAGAGACACGCAGTCGGGGGAGAGAGAGACACGCAGTCGGGGGAGAGAGAGACACGCAGTCGGGGGAGAGAGAGACACGCAGTCGGGGGAGAGAGAGACACGCAGTCGGGGGAGAGAGAGACACGCAGTCGGGGGAGAGAGAGACACGCAGTCGGGGGAGAGAGAGACACGCAGTCGGGGGAGAGAGAGACACGCAGTCGGGGGAGAGAGAGACACGCAGTCGGGGGAGAGAGAGACACGCAGTCGGGGGAGAGAGAGACACGCAGTCGGGGGAGAGAGAGACACGCAGTCGGGGGAGAGAGAGACACGCAGTCGGGGGAGAGAGAGACACGCAGTCGGGGGAGAGAGAGACACGCAGTCGGGGGAGAGAGAGACACGCAGTCGGGGGAGAGAGAGACACGCAGTCGGGGGAGAGAGAGACACGCAGTCGGGGGAGAGAGAGACACGCAGTCGGGGGAGAGAGAGACACGCAGTCGGGGGAGAGAGAGACACGCAGTCGGGGGAGAGAGAGACACGCAGTCGGGGGAGAGAGAGACACGCAGTCGGGGGAGAGAGAGACACGCAGTCGGGGGAGAGAGAGACACGCAGTCGGGGGAGAGAGAGACACGCAGTCGGGGGAGAGAGAGACACGCAGTCGGGGGAGAGAGAGACACGCAGTCGGGGGAGAGAGAGACACGCAGTCGGGGGAGAGAGAGACACGCAGTCGGGGGAGAGAGAGACACGCAGTCGGGGGAGAGAGAGACACGCAGTCGGGGGAGAGAGAGACACGCAGTCGGGGGAGAGAGAGACACGCAGTCGGGGGAGAGAGAGACACGCAGTCGGGGGAGAGAGAGACACGCAGTCGGGGGAGAGAGAGACACGCAGTCGCAGTCGGGGAGAGAGAGACACGCAGTCGGGGGAGAGAGAGACACGCAGTCGGGGGAGAGAGAGACACGCAGTCGGGGGAGAGAGAGACACGCAGTCGGGGGAGAGAGAGACACGCAGTCGGGGGAGAGAGAGACACGCAGTCGGGGGAGAGAGAGACACGCAGTCGGGGGAGAGAGAGACACGCAGTCGGGGGAGAGAGAGACACGCAGTCGGGGGAGAGAGAGACACGCAGTCGGGGGAGAGAGAGACACGCAGTCGGGGGAGAGAGAGACACGCAGTCGGGGAGAGAGAGACACGCAGTCGGGGGAGAGAGAGACACGCAGTCGGGGGAGAGAGAGACACGCAGTCGGGGGAGAGAGAGACACGCAGTCGGGGGAGAGAGAGACACGCAGTCGGGGGGAGAGAGAGACACGCAGTCGGGGAGAGAGAGACACGCAGTCGGGGGAGAGAGAGACACGCAGTCGGGGGAGAGAGAGACACGCAGTCGGGGGAGAGAGAGACACGCAGTCGGGGAGAGAGAGACACGCAGTCGGGGGAGAGAGAGACACGCAGTCGGGGGAGAGAGACACGCAGTCGGGGGAGAGAGAGACACGCAGTCGGGGGAGAGAGAGACACGCAGTCGGGGGAGAGAGAGACACGCAGTCGGGGGAGAGAGAGACACGCAGTCGGGGAGAGAGAGACACGCAGTCGGGGAGAGAGAGACACGCAGTCGGGGGAGAGAGAGACACGCAGTCGGGGGAGAGAGAGACACGCAGTCGGGGGAGAGAGAGACACGCAGTCGGGGGAGAGAGAGACACGCAGTCGGGGGAGAGAGAGACACGCAGTCGGGGAGAGAGAGACACGCAGTCGGGGGAGAGAGAGACACGCAGTCGGGGGAGAGAGAGACACGCAGTCGGGGGAGAGAGAGACACGCAGTCGGGGAGAGAGAGACACGCAGTCGGGGGAGAGAGAGACACGCAGTCGGGGGAGAGAGAGACACGCAGTCGGGGAGAGAGAGACACGCAGTCGGGGAGAGAGAGACACGCAGTCGGGGGAGAGAGAGACACGCACTCGGGGGAGAGAGAGACACGCACTCGGGTGAGAGAGAGACACGCAGTCGGGTGAGAGAGAGACACGCAGTCGGGTGAGAGAGAGACACGCAGTCGGGTGAGAGAGAGACACGCAGTCGGGGGAGAGAGAGAGACACGCACTCGGGGGAGAGAGAGACACGCAGGGGAGAGAGAGACCGCAGTCGGGTAGAGAGAGACACGCAGGGGAGAGAGAGACACGCAGTCGGGGAGAGAGAGACACGCAGTCGGGGGAGAGAGAGACACGCAGTCGGGGGAGAGAGAGACACGCACTCGGGGGAGAGAGAGACACGCACTCGGGGGAGAGAGAGACACGCACTCGGGGAGAGAGAGACACGCACTCGGGGGAGAGAGAGACACGCACTCGGGGAGAGAGAGACACGCACTCGGGGGAGAGAGAGACACGCACTCGGGGGAGAGAGAGACACGCACTCGGGGAGAGAGAGACACGCACTCGGGGAGAGAGAGACACGCACTCGGGGGAGAGAGAGACACGCACTCGGGGAGAGAGAGACACGCACTCGGGAGAGAGACACGCACTCGGGGAGAGAGAGACACGCACTCGGGGGAGAGAGAGACACGCACTCGGGGGAGAGAGAGACACGCACTCGGGGAGAGAGAGACACGCACTCGGGGGAGAGAGACACGCACTCGGGAGAGAGAGACACGCACTCGAGGGAGAGAGACACGCACTCGGGAGAGAGAGACACGCACTCGAGGGGGGGAGAGACACGCACTCGAGGGGGGAGAGACACGCACTCGAGGGGGGAGAGACACGCACTCGAGGGGGGAGAGACACGCACTCGAGGGGGGGAGAGACACGCACTCGAGGGGGGAGAGACACGCACTCGAGGGGGGGAGAGACACGCACTCGAGGGGGGGAGAGACACGCACTCGAGGGGGGAGAGACACGCACTCGAGGGGGGAGAGACACGCACTCGAGGGGGGGAGAGGACACGCACTCGAGGGGGGAGAGACACGCACTCGGGGGAGAGAGAGACACGCACTCGAGGGAGAGAGAGACACGCACTCGAGGGAGAGAGAGACACGCACTCGAGGGAGAGAGAGACGAGAGACACGCACTCGGGGGAGAGAGAGACACGCACTCGGGGAGAGAGAGAGACACGCACTCGGGGGAGAGAGAGACGCGCACTCGGGGGAGAGAGAGACGCGCACTCGGGGGAGAGAGAGACGCGCACTCGGGGAGAGAGAGACGCGCACTCGGGGGAGAGAGAGACGCGCACTCGGGGAGAGAGAGACACGCACTCGGGGGAGAGAGAGACACGCACTCGGGGGAGAGAGAGACACGCAGTCGGGGGAGAGAGAGACACGCACTCGGGGGGAGAGAGAGACACGCACTCGGGGGGAGAGAGAGACACGCACTCGGGGGAGAGAGAGACACGCACTCGGGGGAGAGAGAGACACGCACTCGGGGGAGAGAGACACGCACTCGAGGGAGAGAGACACGCACTCGGGGGAGAGAGAGACACGCAGTCGGGGGAGAGAGAGACACGCACTCGGGGGAGAGAGAGACACGCACTCGGGGAGAGAGAGACACGCACTCGGGAGAGAGAGAGACACGCACTCGGGAGGAGAGAGACACGCACTCGGGGGAGAGAGAGACACGCACTCGGGGGAGAGAGAGACACGCACTCGAGAGAGAGAGACACGCACTCGGGGAGAGAGACACGCACTCGAGGGAGAGAGACACGCACTCGAGGGGGGGAGAGACACGCACTCGAGGGGGGAGAGACACGCACTCGAGGGGGGAGAGACACGCACTCGAGGGGGGGGAGAGACACGCACTCGAGGGGGGGAGAGACACGCACTCGAGGGGGGAGAGACACGCACTCGAGGGGGGAGAGACACGCACTCGAGGGGGGAGAGACACGCACTCGAGGGGGGAGAGACACGCACTCGAGGGGGGAGAGACACGCACTCGAGGGGGGAGAGACACGCACTCGAGGGGGGAGAGACACGCACTCGAGGGGGGAGAGACGACGAGACGACACGATCGGAGAGAGAGAGACACGCACTCGGGAGAGAGAGAGACACGCACTCGGGAGAGAGAGAGACACGCACTCGGGAGAGAGAGAGACACGCACTCGGGAGAGAGAGAGACACGCACTCGGGAGAGAGAGAGACACGCACTCGGGAGAGAGAGAGACACGCACTCGGAGAGAGAGAGACACGCACTCGGGAGAGAGAGAGACACGCACTCGGGAGAGAGAGAGACACGCACTCGGGAGAGAGAGAGACACGCACTCGGGAGAGAGAGAGAGAGACACGCGCTCGGGAGAGAGAGAGACACGCACGGAGAGAGAGAGACGCACTCGGGAGAGAGAGAGACACGCACTCGGGAGAGAGAGAGACACGCACTCGGGAGAGAGAGAGACACGCACTCGGGAGAGAGAGAGACACGCACTCGGGAGAGAGAGAGACACGCACTCGGGAGAGAGAGAGACACGCACTCGGGAGAGAGAGAGAGACACGCACTCGGGAGAGAGAGAGACACGCACTCGGAGGAGAGAGAGACACGCGCTCGGGAGAGAGAGAGAGAGACACGCGCTCGGGAGAGAGAGAGAGACACGCGCTCGGGAGAGAGAGAGACACGCACTCGGGAGAGAGAGAGACACGCACTCGGGAGAGAGAGAGACACGCACTCGGGAGAGAGAGAGACACGCACTCGGGAGAGAGAGAGACACGCACTCGGAGAGAGAGAGACACGCACTCGGGAGAGAGAGAGACACGCTCTCGGGAGAGAGAGAGACACGCGCGGGAGAGAGAGAGACACGCGCTCGGGAGAGAGAGAGACACGCGCTCGGGAGAGAGAGAGACACGCGCTCGGGGAGAGACACGCGCTCGAGAGAGAGAGAGACACGCACTCGAGAGAGAGAGAGAGACACGCGCTCGAGAGAGAGAGACAGGCACTCGAGAGAGAGAGAGAGACACGCGCTCGGAGAGAGAGAGACACGCACTCGAGAGAGAGAGAGAGACACGCGCTCGAGAGAGAGAGAGACACGCGCTCGGAGAGAGAGAGAGACACGCACTCGAGAGAGAGAGAGAGACACGCGCTCGAGAGAGAGAGAGACACGCACTCGAGAGAGAGAGAGAGAGACACGCGCTCGAGAGAGAGAGAGACACGCGCT
This sequence comes from Heptranchias perlo, assembly GCF_035084215.1. Taxonomy (NCBI): domain Eukaryota; kingdom Metazoa; phylum Chordata; class Chondrichthyes; order Hexanchiformes; family Hexanchidae; genus Heptranchias; species Heptranchias perlo. The sequence continues at coordinate 58,319 of NW_027138312.1, forward strand.
CGAGAGAGAGAGAGAGAGACACGCGCTCGAGAGAGAGAGAGAGAGACACGGCTCAGAGAGAGAGAGACACGCGCTCGAGAGAGAGAGAGAGACACGCACTCGGGAGAGAGAGACACGCGCTCGAGAGAGAGAGAGAGACACGCACTCGGAGAGAGAGACACGCGCGAGAGAGAGAGAGAGAGACACGCACTCGGGAGAGAGAGACACGCGCTCGAGAGAGAGAGAGAGACACGCACTCGGGAGAGAGACGCGCGCTCGAGGGGGAGAGACGCGCGCTCGAGGGGAGAGACGCGCGCTCGAGGGGGAGAGACGCGCGCTCGAGGGGGAGAGACGCGCGCTCGAGGGGGAGAGACGCGCGCTCGAGGGGGAGAGACGCGCGCTCGAGGGAGAGACGCGCGCTCGAGGGGGAGAGACGCGCGCTCGAGGGGGAGAGACGCGCGCTCGAGGGGGAGAGACGCGCGCTCGAGGGGAGAGACGCGCGCTCGAGGGGGAGAGACGCGCGCTCGAGGGGGAGAGACGCGCGCTCGAGGGGGAGAGACGCGCGCTCGAGAGGGGAGAGACGCGCGCTCGAGGGGAGAGACGCGCGCTCGAGGGGAGAGACGCGCGCTCGAGGGGAGAGACGCGCGCTCGAGGGGAGAGACGCAGCGCTAGAGGGGGAGAGACGCGCGCTCGAGGGGGAGAGACGCGCGCTCGAGGGGGAGAGACGCGCGCTCGAGA
>NW_027138313.1:0-58980 GCF_035084215.1 Heptranchias perlo
TCTCCCTCCCGTCCGCCCTCGCTCCGCCCCGTCCGCCCTCGCTCCCTCCCCTGTCCGCCGTCCGCTCCTCCCACCCCCGTCCGCCCCTCGCTCCCTCCCCGTCCGCCCTCGCTCCCTCCCCGTCCGCCCTCGCTCCCTCCCCCGTTCCGCCCTCGCTCCCTCCTCCCCGTCCGCTCCTCGCTCCCGCACCCGTCCGCCCTCGCTCCTCCCCGTCCGCCCTCGCTCCCTCCCCGTTCCGCCCTCGCTCCCACCCTCCGTCCGCCCTCGCGCCCTACCGCCGTCCGCCCTCGCTCCCTCCCCGTCCGCCCTCGCTCCCTCCCCGTCCGCCTCGCTCCCACCCGTCCGCCCTCGCTCCCACCCGTCCGCCCTCGCTCCCACCCCGTCCGCCCCTCGCTCCCTCCCCGTCCGCCCTCGCTCCCACCCCGTCCGCCCTCGCTCCCTCCCGTCCGCCTCGCTCCCACCCCGTCCGCCCTCGCTCCCTCCCCGTCCGCCCTCGCTCCGACCCGTCCGCCCTCGCTCCCGCCCCGTCCGCCCTCGCTCCTCCCCGTCCGCCCTCGCTCCTCCCCGTCCGCCCTCTCGCCTCCCACTCCTCGCCTCCTCCCGTCCGCTCGCTCCCTCCCCGTCCGCCCTCGCTCCCTCCCCGTCCGCCCTCGCTCCCTCCCCGTCCCGCCCTCGCTCCCTCCCGTCCGCCTCGCTCCGTCCCCGTCCGCCCTCGCTCCCTCCCGTCCGCCTCGCTCCACCCCGTCCGCCCTCGCTCCCTCCCCGTCCGCCCTCGCTCCCTCCCCGTCCGCCCTCCTCCGACCCGTCCGCCCTCGCTCCCTCCCCGTCCGCCCTCGCTCCCACCCGTCCGCCCTCTCTCCGACCCGTCCGCCCTCGCTCCTCCCCGTCCGCCCTCGCTCCACCCCGTCCGCCCTCGCCTCCCGACCTCCCGCTCCCTCCCCGTCCGCCCTCGCTCCCACCCCGTCCGCCCTCCCTCCGACCCGTCCGCCCTCGCTCCCTCCCCGTCCGCCCTCGCTCCCACCCCGTCCGCCCTCCCTCCGCCCCGTCCGCCCTCGCTCCGAACCGTCCGCCCTCGCTCCCTCCCCGTCCGCCCTCGCTCCCTCCCCGTCCGCCCTCGCTCCCCTCCCCGTCCGCCCTCGCTCCCTCCCCGTCCGCCCTCGCTCCCTCCCCGTCCGCCCTCGCTCCCTCCCCGTCCGCCCTCGCTCCCTCCCCGTCCGCCCTCGCTCCCTCCCGTCCGCCCTCGCTCCGCCCGTCCGCCTCGCTCCCTCCCCGTCCGCCCTCGCTCCCTCCCGTCCGCCCTCGCTCCCTCCCGACCGCCCTCGCTCACTCCGTCGCCCCGCTCCCTCCCCGTCCGCCCTCGCTCCCTCCCCGTCCGCCCTCGCTCCCTCCCCGTCCGCCCTCGCTCCCTCCCCGTCGGCCCCGCTCCCTCCCGTCCGCCCTCGCTCCCTCCCCGTCCGCCCTCGCTCCCTCCCCGTCCGCCCTCGCTCCCTCCCCGTCCGCCCTCGCTCCTCCCCGTCGCCCTCGCTCCCTCCCCGTCCGCCCTCGCTCACTCCCCGTCCGCCCTCGCTCCGACCCGTCCGCCCTCGCTCCCTCCCCGTCCGCCCTCGCTCCCTCCCCGTCCGCCCTCGCTCCCTCCCCGTCCGCCCTCGCTCCCACCCCCGTCCGCCCTCGCTCCGACCCGTCCGCCCTCGCTCCCTCCCCGTCCGCCCTCGCTCCCTCCCCGTCCGCCCTCGCTCCGACCCCGTCCGCCCTCGCTCCCTCCCCGTCCGCCCTCGCTCCCTCCCCGTCCGCCCTCGCTCCCACCCCCGTCCGCCCTCGCTCCCTCCCCGTCCGCCCTCGCTCCCTCCCCGTCCGCCCTCCCTCCCTCCCGTCCGCCCTCGCTCCCTCCCCGTCCGCCCTCGCTCCCTCCCCGTCCGCCCTCGCTCCCTCCACGTCCGCCCTCGCTCCCTCCCCGTCCGCCCTCGCTCCCTCCCCGTCCGCCCTCGCTCCGACCCGTCCGCCCTCGCTCCCTCCCCGTCCGCCCTCGCTCCCGCCCCGTCCGCCCTCGCTCCCTCCCCGTCCGCCCTCGCTCCCTCCCCGTCCGCCCTCGCTCCCTCCCCGTCCGCCCTCGCTCCCTCCCCGTCCGCCCTCTCTCCCTCCCCGTCCGCCCTCGCTCCGACCCGTCCGCCCTCGCTCCCTCCCCGTCCGCCCTCGCTCCCGCCCCGTCCGCCCTCGCTCCCTCCCCGTCCGCCCTCAGCTCCCTCCCCGTCCGCCCTCGCTCCCTCCCCGTCCGCCCTCGCTCCCTCCCCGTCCGCCCTCGCTCCCTCCCCGTCCGCCCTCGCTCCGACCCGTCCGCCCTCGCTCCCTCCCCGTCCGCCCTCGCTCCGACCCGTCCGCCCCCGCTCCCTCCCCGTCCGCCCTCGCTCCCGCCCCGTCCGCCCTCGCTCCGACCCGTCCGCCTCGCTCCTCCTCCCCTCCCCCGTCCGCCCTCGCTCCGACCCGTCCGCCCCGCTCCCTCCCCGTCCGCCCTCGCTCCGACCCGTCCGCCCCCGCTCCCTCCCCGTCCGCCCTCGCTCCGACCCGTCCGCTCTCGCTCCCTCCCCGTCCGCTCCTCGCTCCCCTCCCCGTCCGCCCTCGCTCCCTCCCCGTCCGCCCTCGCTCCCCCCGTCCCCCCTCCCCCCCGTCCCCTCGCTCCCCCCGTCCCCCTCGCTCCCGCCCCGTCCGCCCTCGCTCCCTCCCCGTCCGCCCTCGCTCCCTCCCCGTCCGCCCTCGCTCCCACCCCGTCCGCCCTCGCTCCCTCCCCGTCCGCCCTCGCTCCCTCCCCGTCCGCCCTCGCTCCCTCCCCGTCCGCCCTCGCTCCCTCCCCGTCCGCCCTCGCTCGCCCGTCCGCCCTCGCTCCTCCCGTCCGCCTCGCTCCGACCCGTCCGCTCTCGCTCCCTCCCCGTCCGCCTCGCTCCCTCCCGGTCCGCTCTCGCTCCCTCCCCCGTCCGCCCTCGCTCCCTCCCCGTCCGCCCTCGCTCCCGCCCCGTCCGCCCTCGCTCCCTCCCCGTCCGCCCTCGCTCCCTCCCCGTCCGCCCTCGCTCCCTCCCCGTCCGCCCTCGCTCCCTCCCCGTCCGCCCTCGCTCCCTCCCCGTCCGCCCTCGCTCCGACCCGTCCGCCCTCGCTCCCTCCCCGTCCGCCCTCGCTCCCTCCCCGTCCGCCCTCGCTCCGCCCCGTCCGCCCTCGCTCCGCCCCGTCCGCCCTCGCTCCCTCCCCGTCCGCCCTCGCTCCCTCCCCGTCCGCCCTCGCTCCCTCCCCGTCCGCCCTCGCTCCCTCCCCGTCCGCCCTCGCTCCCTCCCCGTCCGCCCTCGCTCCCTCCCCGTCCGCCCTCGCTCCCTCCCCGTCCGCACTCGCTCCCTCCCCGTCCGCCCTCGCTCCCACCCCGTCCGCCCTCGCTCCCTCCCCGTCCGCCCTCGCTCCGACCCGTCCGCCCTCGCTCCCTCCCCGTCCGCCCTCGCTCCCTCCCCGTCCGCCCTCGCTCCCTCCCCGTCCGCCCTCGCTCCGACCCGTCCGCCCTGGCTCCCTCCCCGTCCGCCCTCGCTCCGCCCCGTCCGCCCTCGCTCCCTCCCCGTCCGCCCCTCGCTCCGACCCGTCCGCCCTCGCTCCCTCCCCGTCCGCCCTCGCTCCCACCCCGTCCGCCCTCGCTCCGACCCGTCCGCCCTCGCTCCGACCCGTCCGCCCTCGCTCCCTCCCCGTCCGCCCTCGGTCCCTCCCCGTCCGCCCTCGGTCCCTCCCCGTCCGCCCTCGCTCCCACCCCCGTCCGCCCTCGCGCCCCACGCCGTCCGCCCTCGCTCCCTCCCCGTCCGCCCTCTCTCCCACCCCGTCCGCCCTCGCTCCCACCCCGTCCGCCCTCGCTCCCTCCCCGTCCGCCCTCGCTCCCTCCCCGTCCGCCCTCGCTCCCTCCCCGTCCGCCCTCGCTCCCTCCCCGTCCGCCCTCGCTCCCACCCCGTCCGCCCTCGCTCCCTCCCCGTCCGCCCTCGCTCCCTCCCCGTCCGCCCTCGCTCCCTCCCCGTCCGCCCTCGCTCCCCCCCGTCCGCCCTCGCTCCCCCCCGTCCGCCCTCGCTCCCTCCCCGTCCGCCCTCGCTCCGACCCGTCCGCCCTCGCTCCCTCCCCGTCCGCCCTCGCTCCCTCCCCGTCCGCCCTCGCTCCCACCCGTCCGCCCTCGCTCCCTCCCCGTCCGCCCTCGCTCCCTCCCCGTCCGCCCTCGCTCCCACCCGTCCGCCCTCGCTCCCTCCCCGTCCGCCCTCGCTCCCTCCCCGTCCGCCCTCGCTCCGACCCGTCCGCCCTCGCTCCCTCCCCGTCCGCCCTCGCTCCCACCCGTCCGCCCTCGCTCCCTCCCCGTCCGCCCTCGCTCCCTCCCCGGTCCGCTCTCGCTCCCTCCCCGTCCGCCCTCGCTCCCTCCCCCGGTCCGCCCTCGCTCCCTCCCCGTCCGCCCTCGCTCCCTCCCCGTCCGCCCTCGCTCCCTCCCCGTCCGCCCTCGCTCCGACCCGTCCGCCCTCGCTCCCTCCCCGTCCGCCCTCGCTCCCTCCCCGTCCGCCCTCGCTCCGCCCCGTCCGCCCTCGCTCCGCCCCGTCCGCCCTCGCTCCCTCCCCGTCCGCCCTCGCTCCCTCCCCGTCCGCCCTCGCTCCCTCCCCGTCCGCCCTCGCTCCCACCCCGTCCGCCCTCGCTCCCTCCCCGTCCGCCCTCGCTCCGACCCGTCCGCCCTCGCTCCCTCCCCGTCCGCCCTCGCTCCCACCCCCGTCCGCCCTCGCTCCCTCCCCGTCCGCCCTCGCTCCGACCCGTCCGCCCTGGCTCCCTCCCCGTCCGCCCTCGCTCCGCCCCGTCCGCCCTCGCTCCCTCCCCGTCCGCCCTCGCTCCGACCCGTCCGCCCTCGCTCCCTCCCCGTCCGCCCTCGCTCCCACCCCGTCCGCCCTCGCTCCGACCCGTCCGCCCTCGCTCCGACCCGTCCGCCCTCGCTCCCTCCCCGTCCGCCCTCGGTCCCTCCCCGTCCGCCCTCGGTCCCTCCCCGTCCGCCCTCGCTCCCACCCCGTCCGCCCTCGCGCCCACGCCGTCCGCCCTCGCTCCCTCCCCGTCCGCCCTCTCTCCCACCCCGTCCGCCCTCGCTCCCACCCCGTCCGCCCTCGCTCCCTCCCCGTCCGCCCTCGCTCCCTCCCCCGTCCGCCCTCGCTCCCTCCCCGTCCGCCCTCGCTCCCTCCCCGTCCGCCCTCGCTCCCACCCCCGTCCGCCCTCGCTCCCTCCCCGTCCGCCCTCGCTCCCTCCCCGTCCGCCCTCGCTCCCTCCCCGTCCGCCCTCGCTCCCCCCCGTCCGCCCTCGCTCCCCCCCGTCCGCCCTCGCTCCCTCCCCGTCCGCCCTCGCTCCCTCCCCGTCCGCCCTCGCTCCGACCCGTCCGCCCTCGCTCCCTCCCCGTCCGCCCTCGCTCCCTCCCCGTCCGCCCTCGCTCCGACCCGTCCGCCCTCGCTCCCTCCCCGTCCGCCCTCGCTCCCACCCCGTCCGCCCTCGCTCCCTCCCCGTCCGCCCTCGCTCCCTCCCCCGTCCGCCCTCGCTCCCTCCCCGTCCGCCCTCGCTCCCCACCCCGTCGGCCCTCGCTCCGCCCCGTCCGCCCTCGCTCCGCCCCGTCCGCCCTCGCTCCCTCCCCGTCCGCCCTCGCTCCCTCCCCGTCCGCCCTCGCTCCCTCCCCGTCCGCCCTCGCTCCCACCCGTCCGCCCCGCTCCCTCCCCGTCCGACCCCGCTCCCTCCCCGTCCGCCCTCGCTCCCTCCCCGTCCGCCCTCGCTCCCTCCCCGTCCGCCCTCGCTCCCTCCCCGTCCGCCCTCGCTCCCACCCCGTCCGCCCTCGCTCCGACCCCCGTCCGCCCTCGCTCCCTCCCCGTCCGCCCTCGCTCCCTCCCCGTCCGCCCTCGCTCCCTCCCCGTCCGCCCTCGCTCCGACCCCGTCCGCCCTCGCTCCCTCCCCGTCCGCCCTCGCTCCGACCCCGTCCGCCCTCGCTCCCTCCCCGTCCGCCCTCGCTCCCGCCCCCGTCCGCCCTCGCTCCCTCCCCGTCCGCCCTCGCTCCGACCCCGTCCGCCCTCGCTCCCTCCCCGTCCGCCCTCGCTCCCACCCCGTCCGCCCTCGCTCCCTCCCCGTCCGCCCTCGCTCCCACCCCGTCCGCCCTCGCTCCCTCCCCGTCCGCCCTCGCTCCCACCCCGTCCGCCCTCGCTCCCACCCCGTCCGCCCTCGCTCCCACCCCGTCCTCCCTCGCTCCCACCCCGTCCGCCCTCGCTCCCTCCCCGTCCGCCCTCGCTCCCCTCCCCGTCCGCCCTCGCTCCCTCCCCGTCCGCCCTCCCTCCGGCCCGTCCGCCCTCGCTCCCACCCCGTCCGCCCTCGCTCCCACCCCGTCCGCCCTCGATCCGACCCGTCCGCCCTCGCTCCGACCCGTCCGCCCTCGCTCCCTCCCCGTCCTCCCTCGCCTCCCTCCCCGTCCGCCCTCGCTCCCTCCCCGTCCGCCCTCGCTCCCTCCCCGTCCTCCCTCGCTCCCTCCCCGTCCCGCCCTCGCTCCCTCCCCGTCCGCCCTCGCTCCCTCCCCGTCCTCCCTCGCTCCCTCCCCGTCCGCCCTCGCTCCCTCCCCGTCCGCCCTCGCTCCCTCCCCGTCCGCCCTCGCTCCCACCCCGTCCGCCCTCGCTCCCTCCCCGTCCGCACTCGCTCCCTCCCCGTCCGCCCTCGCTCCCGCCCCGTCCTCCCTCCCTCCCTCCCCGTCCGCCCTCGCTCCCTCCCCGTCCGCCCTCGCTCCCTCCCCGTCCGCCCTCGCTCCCTCCCCGTCCGCCCTCGCTCCCTCCCCGTCCGCCCTCGCTCCCTCCCCGGTCCGCCCCTCGCTCTGACCCCGTCCGCCCTCGCTCCCCTCCCCGTCCGCCCTCGCTCCCGCCCCGTCCTCGCTCCCCCCCCGTCCGCCCTCGCTCCCTCCCCGTCCGCCCTCGCTCCCTCCCCGTCCGCCCTCGCTCCCTCCCCGTCCGCCCTCGCTCCCGCCCCCGTCCGCCCTCGCTCCCTCCCCGTCCGCCCTCGCTCCCGCCCCGTCCTCCCTCCCTCCCTCCCCGTCCGCCCTCGCTCCCTCCCCGTCCGCCCTCGCTCCCTCCCCGTCCGCCCTCGCTCCCACCCCGTCCGCCCTCGCTCCCTCCCCGTCCGCCCTCGCTCCCTCCCCGTCCGCCCTCGCTCCCACCCCGTCCGCCCTCGCTCCCACCCCGTCCGCCCTCGCTCCCACCCCGTCCGCCCTCGCTCCGACCCGTCCGCCCTCGCTCCCTCCCCGTCCGCCCTCCTCCGGCCCGTCCGCCCTCGCTCCCACCCCGTCCGCCCTCGCTCCCACCCCGTCCTCCCTCGCTCCCACCCCGTCCGCCCTCGCTCCGACCCGTCCGCCCTCGCTCCCTCCCCGTCCGCCCTCCCTCCGGCCCGTCCGCCCTCGCTCCCACCCCCGTCCGCCCTCGCTCCCACCCCGTCCTCCCTCGCTCCCACCCCGTCCGCCCTCGCTCCGACCCGTCCGCCCTCGCTCCCACCCCGTCCGCCCTCGCTCCGACCCGTCCGCCCTCGCTCCCACCCCGTCTGCCCCCGCTCCCGCCCCGTCCGCCCTCGCTCCCTCCCCGTCCGCCCTCGCTCCCAACCCGTCCGCCCTCGATCCCTCCCCGTCCGCCCTGGCTCCCTCCCCGTCCGCCCTCGCTCCGCCCAGTCCGCCCTCGCTCCCTCCCCGTCCGCCCTCCGCTCCCTCCCCGTCCGCCCTCGCTCTCACCCCGTCCGCCCTCGCTCCGACCCGTCCGCCCTCGCTCCCACCCCGTCTCCCCCCGCTCCCGCCCCGTCCGCCCTCGCTCCCTCCCCGTCCGCCCTGGCTCCCTCCCCGTCCGCCCTGGCTCCCTCCCCGTCCGCCCTCGCTCCCTCCCCGTCCGCCCTCGCTCCCTCCCCGTCCGCCCTCGCTCTCACCCCGTCCGCCCTCGCTCCCCTCCCCGTCCGCCCTCGCTCCGACCCGTCCGCCCTCGCTCCCACCCCGTCCGCCCTCGCTCCGCCCCTTCCGCCCTCGCTCCGACCCGTCCGCCCTCGCTCCCACCCCGTCCGCCCTCGCTCCCACCCCGTCCGCCCTCGCTCCCACCCCGTCCGCCCTCGCTCCGACCCGTCCGCCCTCGCTCCCTCCCCGTCCGCCCTCGCTCCCACCCCGTCCGCCCTCGCTCCGCCCCGTCCGCCCTCGCTCCGACCCGTCCGCCCTCGCTCCCACCCCTTCCGCCCTCGCTCCGACCCGTCCGCCCTCGCTCCCACCACGTCCGCCCTCGCTCCGACCCGTCCTCCCTCCCTCCGACCCGTCCGCCCTCGCTCCGACCCGTCCGCCCTCGCTCCCACCCCGTCCGCCCTCCCTCCGACCCGTCCGCCCTCGCTCCGACCCGTCCGCCCTCGCTCCCACCCCGTCCTCCCTCCCTCCGACCCGTCCGCCCTCGCTCCGACCCGTCCTCCCTCCCTCCGACCCGTCCGCCCTGGCTCCCACCCCGTCCGCCCTCGCTCCCACCCCTTCCGCCCTCGCTCCGACCCGTCCGCCCTCCCTCCGACCCGTCCGCCCTCCCTCCGACCCGTCCTCCCTCCCTCCGACCCGTCCGCCCTGGCTCCCACCCCGTCCGCCCTCGCTCCCACCCCTTCCGCCCTCGCTCCCTCCCCGTCCGCCCTCGCTCCCACCCCTTCCGCCCTCCCTCCGACCCGTCCGCCCTGGCTCCCACCCCGTCCGCCCTCGCTCCCACCCCTTCCGCCCTCGCTCCCTCCCCGTCCGCCCTGGCTCCCACCCCGTCCGCCCTCGCTCCGACCCGTCCGCCCTCGCTCCCTCCCCGTCCGCCCTCGCTCCCACCCCCGTCCTCCCTCCCTCCGACCCGTCCGCCCCCGCTCCCTCCCCGTCCGCCTTCGCTCCCTCCCCGTCCGCCCTCGCTCCGACCCGTCCGCCCTCTCTCCCGCCCCGTCCGCCCCCGCTCCCTCCCCGGTCCGCCCTCGCTCCGACCCGTCCGCCCTCGCTCCCTCCCCGTCCGCCCCCGCTCCCTCCCCAGTCCGCCCCTGCTCCGCCCCGTCCGCCCTCGCTCCGACCCCGTCCGCCCTCGCTCCCTCCCCGTCCGCCCTCGCTCCCTCCCCGTCCGCCCTCGCTCCGACCCGTCCGCCCACGCTCCCTCCCCGTCCGCCCTCGCTCCCTCCCCGTCCGCCCTCGCTCCCTCCCCGTCCGCCCTCGCTCCCTCCCCGTCCGCCCCTCGCTCCGACCCGTCCGCCCACGCTCCCTCCCCGTCCGCCCTCGCTCCCTCCCCGTCCGCCCTCGCTCCCTCCCCGTCCGCCCTCGCTCCGACCCCGTCCGCCCTCGCTCCCACCCCGTCCGCCCTCGCTCCCACCCCGTCCGCCCTCGATCCGCCCCGTCCGCCCCTCGCTCCCTCCCCCGGTCCGCCCCTCGCTCCCTCCCCGTCCGCCCTCGCTCCCTCCCCGTCCGCCCTCGCTCCCTCCCCCGTCCGCCCTCGCTCCCTCCCCGTCCGCCCTCGCTCCCTCCCCCGTCCGCCCTCGCTCCGACCCGTCCGCCCTCGCTCCCACCCCGTCCCCCCTCGCTCCGACCCCGTCCGCCCTCGCTCCGCCCCGTCCGCCCTCGCTCCCTCCCCGTCCGCCCTCGCTCCCTCCTCGTCCGCCTTCGCTCCCTCCCCGTCCGCCCTCGCTCCGCCCCGTCCGCCCTCGCTCCCTCCCCGTCCGCCCTCGCTCCGACCCGTCCGCCCTATCTCCCGCCCCGTCCGCCCCCGCTCCCTCCCCGTCCGCCCTCGCTCCGACCCGTCCGCCCTCGCTCCCCTCCCCGTCCGCCCTCGCTCCCACCCCGTCCGCCCCTCGCTCCCACCCCGTCCCCCCTCGCTCCGACCCCGTCCGCCCTATCTCCCGCCCCGTCCGCCCCCGCTCCCTCCCCGTCCGCCCTCCGCTCCGACCCGTCCGCTCTCGCTCCGCCCCGTCCGCGCTCTCTCTCCCTATGCCCCCCTCTCTCTCTCCCAATGCCCCCTCTCTCTCTCCCTATGCCCCCCTCTCTCCCTTTGCCCCCCTCTCTCTCCCTATGCCCCCCTCTCTCTCTCCCTATTCCCCCCCTCTCTCTCCCTATGCCCCCCTCTCTCTCTCCCTATACCCCCTCTCTCTCTCCCTATGCCCCCCTCTCTCTCCCTATGCCCCCCTCTCTCTCTCCCTATTCCCCCCCTCTCTCTCCCTATGCCACCCTCTCTCTCTCCCTATGCCCCCCCTCTCTCTCCCTATGCCCCTCTCTCTCCCAATGCCCCCCTCTCTCTCTCCCAATGCCCCCTCTCTCTCTCCCTATGCCCCCCTCTCTCTCCCTATGCCCCCCTCTCTCTCCCTATGCCCCTCTCTCTCTCCCTATGCCCCCCTCTCTCTCTCCCTATGCCCCCCTCTCTCTCTCCCATGCCCCCCTCTCTATCTCCCTTTGCCCCCTCTCTCTCTCCCTATGCCTCTCTCTCTCTCTATGCCCCCCTCTCTCTCTCCCAATGCCCCCTCTCTCTCTCCCTATGCCCCCTCTCTCTCTCCCTATGCCCCCTCTCTCTCCCTATGCCCCCCTCTCTCTCCCTATGCCCCTCTCTCTCTCCCTATGCCCCCCCTCTCTCTCTCCCTATGCCCCCCTCTCTCTCTCCCTATGCCCCCCTCTCTCTCTCCATGCCCCCCTCTCTCTCTCCCAATGCCCCCCTCTCTCTCTCCCTATGCCCCCCTCTCTCTCCCTATGCCCCCCTCTCTCTCCCTATGCCCCCTCTCTCTCTCCCTATGCCCCTCTCTCTCTCCCTATGCCCCTCTCTCTCTCCCTATGCCCCCCTCTCTCTCTCCCTATGCCCCCCTCTCTCTCACCCATGCCCCCCTCTCTCTCTCCCTATGCCCCTCTCTCTCTCCCTATGCCCCTCTCTCTCTCCCTATGCCCCTCTCTCTCTCCCTATGCCCCTCTCTCTCTCCCTATGCCCCCCTCTCTCTCTCCCTATGCCACCTGTCTCTCTCACTATGCCCCCTCTGTCCCTCCCTATGCCCCCTCTGTTCCTCCCTATGCCCCCTCTGTTCCTCCCTATGCCCCTCTCTCTCTCCCTATGCCCCTCTCTCTCTCCCCTCTCTCTCTCCGATGCCCCTCTCTCTCTCCCTATGCCCCTCTCTCTCTCACGATGCCCCCTCTCTCCCTCCCTATGCCCCCTCTCTCTCTGCCTATGCCCCCTCTGTCCCTCCCAATGCCCCCTCTGTTCCTCCCTGTGCCCTCTCTCTCTCCCTATGCTCCCTCTCTCTCTCCCTATGCCCCCTCTCTCTCCCTATGCCCCTCTCTCTCTCCCTATGCCCCCTCACTCTCTCCCTGTGCCCCCTCTGTCCCTCCCAATGCCCCCTCTGTTCCTCCCTATGCCCCTCTCTCTCTCCCTATGCCCCATCACTCTCTCCCTCTGCCCCCTCACTCACTCCCTGTGCCCCCCCCCTCCCTCTCTCCCTATCCCCCCTCACTCTCGCCCTATGCCCCCTCACTCTCGCCCTATGCCCCCTCACTCTCGCCCTATGCCCCCTCACTCTCTCCCTATGCCCCCTCTCTCTCTCCCTATGCCCCCTCTCTCTCTCTCACTATACCCCCTCTCTCCCTATATCCCCTCTCTCTCCCTATGCCACCTCTCTCTCCTCCCTATGCCCCCTCTCTCTCTCTATGTGCCCCCCCTCTCTCTCTCTATGCCCCCCTCTCTCTCCCTATGCCCCCCCTCTCTCTCCCTATGCCCCCCTCTCTCTCCCTATGCCCCCCTCTCTCTCCCTATGCCCCCCCTCTCTCTCTCTATGCCCCCCTCTCTCTCCCGATGCCCCCCTCTCTCTCCCTATGCACCCCTCTCTCTCCCTATGCCCCCCCTCTCACTCCCTATGCCCCCCTCTCTCTCCCTATCCCCCCTCTCTCTCTCCCTATGCCCCCTCCCTCTCTCCCTATCCCCCCTCTCTCTCTCCCTATGCCCCCTGTCTCTCTCCCTATGCCCCCTCTCTCTCTCACTATACCCCCCTCTCTCACTATACCCCCTCTCTCCCTATACCCCCTCTCTCTCTCCCTATGCCACCTCCCTCTCTCTCTATCCCCTCTCTCTCTCTCTATGCCCCCCTCTCTCTCTATGTGCCCCCCCTCTCTCTCCCTATGACCCCCTCTCTCTCCCTATGCCCCCCTCTCTCTCCCTATGCCCCCCTCTCTCTCCCTATGCCCCCCTCTCTCTCCCTATGCCCCCCTCTCTCTCCCTATGCCCCCCTCTCTCTCCCTATCCCCCCCTCTCTCTCTCCCTATGCACCCTCCCCTCTCTCCCTATGCCACCTCTCTCTCTCCCTATGCCCCCCTCTCTCTCTCCATGTGCCCCCTCTCTCTCTATGCCCCCCTTTCTCTCCCTATGCCCCCCTCTCTCTCCCTATGCCCACTCACTCTCTCCCTATCCCCCCTCTCTCTCTCTCTATCCCCCTTCTCTCTCTCCCTATCCCCCCTCTCTCTCTCCCTATCCCCCCTCTCTCTCTCCCTATCCCCGCTCTCTCTCTCCCTATCCCCCCTCTCTCTCTCCCTATCCCCCCTCTCTCTCTCCCTAACCCCCTCTCTCTCCCAAACCCCCTCTCCCTCTCTCTCCCAAACCCCCCTCTCACTCTCTCTCCCAAACCCCCCCTCTCACTCTCTCTCCCAATGCCGCCCCTCTCTCTCCCAATGGCCGTTCTCTCTCTCGCAATGCCCCCTCTCTCTCTCCCAATGCCCCCTCTCTCTCTCCCAATGCCCCCTCTCTCTCTCCCAATGCCCACTCTCTCTCTCCCAATGCCCCCTCTCTCTCTCCCAATGCCCCCTCTCTCTCTCCCAATGCCCCCTCTCTCTCTCCCAATGCCCCCTCTCTCTCTCCCAATGCCCCCTCTCTCTCTCCCAATGCCCCCTCTCTCTCTCCCAATGCCCCCTCTCTCTCTCCCAATGCCCCCTCTCTCTCTCAATGGCCGTTCTCTCTCTCGCAATGCCCCCTCTCTCTCTCGCAATGCCCCCTCTCTCTCCCAATGGCCGTTCTCTCTCTCCCAATGCCCCCTCTCTCTCCCAATGGCCGTTCTCTCTCTCGCAATGCCCCCTCTCTCTCTCGCAATGCCCCCTCTCTCTCTCGCAATGCCCCCTCTCTCTCTCCCAATGCCCCCTCTCTCTCTCCCAATGCCCCCTCTCTCTCTCCCAATGCCCCCTCTCTCTCTCCCAATGCCCCCTCTCTCTCTCCCAATGCCCCCTCTCTCTCTCCCAATGCCCCCTCTCTCTCTCAATGGCCGTTCTCTCTCTCGCAATGCCCCCTCTCTCTCTCGCAATGCCCCCTCTCTCTCCCAATGGCCGTTCTCTCTCTCCCAATGCCCCCTCTCTCTCCAAATGGCCGTTCTCTCTCTCGCAATGCCCCCTCTCTCTCTCGCAATGCCCCCTCTCTCTCTCGCAATGCCCCCTCTCTCTCTCGCAATGCCCCCTCTCTCTCTCGCAATGCCCCCTCTCTCTCTCTCCATGCCCCCTCTCTCTCTCTCCATGCCCCCTCTCTCTCTCACAATGCCCCCTCTCTCTCTCTCACAATGCCCCCTCTCTCTCTCACAATGCCCCCTCTCTCTCTCCCAATGCCCCCCTCTCTCTCTCGCAATGCCCCCTCTCTCTCTCACAATGCCCCCTCTCTCTCTCACAATGCCCTCTCTCTCTCGCAATGCCCCCTCTCTCTCTCGCAATGCCCCCTCTCTCTCTCGCAATGCCCCCTCTCCTCTCTCGCAATGCCCCCTCTCTCTCTCGCAATGCCCCCTCTCTCTCTCGCAATGCCCCCTCTCTCTCTCGCAATGCCCCCTCTCTCTCTCGCAATGCCCCCTCTCTCTCTCGCAATGCCCCCTCTCTCTCTCAATGCCCCCTTTCTCTCTCGCAATGCTCCCTCTCTCTCTCCCAATGCCCCCTCCCTCTCTCTCTATGCCCCCCTCTCTCTCTATGTGCCCCCCCTCTCTCTCCCTATGCCCCCCTCTCTCTCCCTATGCCCCCCTCTCTCTCCCTATGCCCCCCTCTCTCTCCCTATGCCCCCCTCTCTCTCCCTATGCCCCCCTCTCTCTCCCTATCCCCCCTCTCTCTCTCCCTATGCACCCTCCCTCTCTCCCTATGCCACCTCTCTCTCTCCCTATGCCCCCCTCTCTCTCTCCATGTGCCCCCTCTCTCTCTCTATGCCCCCCTTTCTCTCCCTATGCCCCCCCTCTCTCTCCCTATGCCCACTCACTCTCTCCCTATCCCCCCTCTCTCTCTCCCTATCCCCCTTCTCTCTCTCCCTATCCCCCCTCTCTCTCTCCCTATCCCCCCTCTCTCTCTCCCTATCCCCCCTCTCTCTCTCCCTATCCCCCCTCTCTCTCTCCCGAACCCCCTCTCTCTCCCAAACCCCCCTCTCCCTCTCTCTCCCAAACCCCCCTCTCACTCTCTCTCCCAAACCCCCCTCTCCCTCTCTCTCCCAATGCCGCCCCTCTCTCTCCCAATGGCCGTTCTCTCTCTCGCAATGCCCCCTCTCTCTCTCGCAATGCCCCCTCTCTCTCTCCCAATGCCCCCTCTCTCTCTCCCAATGCCCACTCTCTCTCTCCCAATGCCCCCTCTCTCTCTCCCAATGCCCCCTCTCTCTCTCCCAATGCCCCCTCTCTCTCTCCCAATGCCCCCTCTCTCTCTCAATGGCCGTTCTCTCTCTCGCAATGCCCCCTCTCTCTCTCGCAATGCCCCCTCTCTCTCCCAATGGCCGTTCTCTCTCTCCCAATGCCCCCTCTCTCTCCCAATGGCCGTTCTCTCTCTCGCAATGCCCCCTCTCTCTCTCGCAATGCCCCCTCTCTCTCTCGCAATGCCCCCTCTCTCTCTCCCAATGCCCCCTCTCTCTCTCCCAATGCCCCCTCTCTCTCTCCCAATGCCCCCTCTCTCTCTCCCAATGCCCCCTCTCTCTCTCCCAATGCCCCCTCTCTCTCTCAATGGCCGTTCTCTCTCTCGCAATGCCCCCTCTCTCTCTCGCAATGCCCCCTCTCTCTCCCAATGGCCGTTCTCTCTCTCCCAATGCCCCCTCTCTCTCCCAATGGCCGTTCTCTCTCTCGCAATGCCCCCTCTCTCTCTCGCAATGCCCCCTCTCTCTCTCGCAATGCCCCCTCTCTCTCTCTCCATGCCCCCTCTCTCTCTCTCCATGCCCCCTCTCTCTCTCACAATGCCCCCTCTCTCTCTCACAATGCCCTCTCTCTCTCGCAATGCCCCCTCTCTCTCTCGCAATGCCCCCTCTCTCTCTCCCTATCCCCCCTCTCTCTCTCCCTATCCCCCCTCTCTCTCTCCCTATCCCCCTTCTCTCTCTCCCTATCCCCCCTCTCTCTCTCCCTATCCCCCCTCTCTCTCTCCCTATCCCCCCTCTCTCTCTCCCTATCCCCCCTCTCTCTCTCCCTATCCCCCCTCTCTCTCTCCCGAACCCCCTCTCTCTCCCAAACCCCCCTCTCCCTCTCTCTCCCAAACCCCCCTCTCACTCTCTCTCCCAAACCCCCCTCTCCCTCTCTCTCCCAATGCCGCCCCTCTCTCTCCCAATGGCCGTTCTCTCTCTCGCAATGCCCCCTCTCTCTCTCGCAATGCCCCCTCTCTCTCTCCCAATGCCCCCTCTCTCTCTCCCAATGCCCACTCTCTCTCTCCCAATGCCCCCTCTCTCTCTCCCAATGCCCCCTCTCTCTCTCCCAATGCCCCCTCTCTCTCTCCCAATGCCCCCTCTCTCTCTCAATGGCCGTTCTCTCTCTCGCAATGCCCCCTCTCTCTCTCGCAATGCCCCCTCTCTCTCCCAATGGCCGTTCTCTCTCTCCCAATGCCCCCTCTCTCTCCCAATGGCCGTTCTCTCTCTCGCAATGCCCCCTCTCTCTCTCGCAATGCCCCCTCTCTCTCTCGCAATGCCCCCTCTCTCTCTCCCAATGCCCCCTCTCTCTCTCCCAATGCCCCCTCTCTCTCTCCCAATGCCCCCTCTCTCTCTCCCAATGCCCCCTCTCTCTCTCCCAATGCCCCCTCTCTCTCTCAATGGCCGTTCTCTCTCTCGCAATGCCCCCTCTCTCTCTCGCAATGCCCCCTCTCTCTCCCAATGGCCGTTCTCTCTCTCCCAATGCCCCCTCTCTCTCCCAATGCCCCCTCTCTCTCTCGCAATGCCCCCTCTCTCTCTCGCAATGCCCCCTCTCTCTCTCTCCATGCCCCCTCTCTCTCTCTCCATGCCCCCTCTCTCTCTCGCAATGCCCCCTCTCTCTCTCTCACAATGCCCCCTCTCTCTCTCACAATGCCCCCTCTCTCTCTCACAACGCCCTCTCTCTCTCGCAATGCCCCCTCTCTCTCTCGCAATGCCCCCTCTCTCTCTCGCAATGCCCCCTCTCTCTCTCGCAATGCCCCCTCTCTCTCTCGCAATGCCCCCTCTCTCTCTCGCAATGCCCCCTCTCTCTCTCAATGCCCCCTTTCTCTCTCGCAATGCTCCCTCTCTCTCTCCCAATGCCCCCTCTCTCTCTCGCAATGCCCCCTCTCTCTCTCGCAATGCCCCCTCTCTCTCGCGCAATGCTCCCTCTCTCTCCCAATGCCCCCTCTCTCTCTCAATGCCCCCTTTCTCTCTCGCAATGCTCCCTCTCTCTCTCCCAATGCACCCTCTCTCTCTCCCAATCCACCCTCGCTCTCTCGCAATGCTCCCTCTCTCTCTCCCAATGCCCCCTCTCTCTCTCGCAATGCCCCCTCTCTCTCTCGCAATGCCCCCTCTCTCTCGCGCAATGCTCCCTCTCTCTCCCAATGCCCCCTCTCTCTCTCAATGCCCCCTTTCTCTCTCGCAATGCTCCCTCTCTCTCTCCCAATGCACCCTCTCTCTCTCCCAATCCACCCTCGCTCTCTCCCAATGCCCCCTCTCTCTCTCCCAATGCCCCCTCTCTCTCTCCCAATGCCCCCTCTCTCTCTCCCAATGCCCCCTCTCTCTCTCAATGGCCGTTCTCTCTCTCGCAATGCCCCCTCTCTCTCTGGCAATG
Organism: Heptranchias perlo; assembly: GCF_035084215.1. NCBI lineage: Eukaryota > Metazoa > Chordata > Chondrichthyes > Hexanchiformes > Hexanchidae > Heptranchias > Heptranchias perlo. The sequence continues at coordinate 17,008 of NW_027138313.1, forward strand.
CCCCCTCTCTCTCCCAATGGCCGTTCTCTCTCTCCCAATGCCCCCTCTCTCTCCCAATGGCCGTTCTCTCTCTCGCAATGCCCCCTCTCTCTCTCGCAATGCCCCCTCTCTCTCTCGCAATGCCCCCTCTCTCTCTCTCCATGCCCCCTCTCTCTCTCTCCATGCCCCCTCTCTCTCTCACAATGCCCCCTCTCTCTCTCACAATGCCCCCTCTCTCTCTCACAATGCCCTCTCTCTCTCGCAATGCCCCCTCTCTCTCTAGCAATGCCCCCTCTCTCTCTCTCACAATGCCCCCTCTCTCTCTCTCCATGCCCCCTCTCTCTCTCACAATGCCCCCTCTCTCTCTCTCACAATGCCCCCTCTCTCTCTCACAATGCCCCCTCTCTCTCTCACAATGCCCCCTCTCTCTCTCACAATGCCCTCTCTCTCTCGCAATGCCCCCTCTCTCTCTCGCAATGCCCCCTCTCTCTCTCGCAAGGCCCCCTCTCTCTCTCGCAATGCCCCCTCTCTCTCTCGCAATGCCCCCTCTCTCTCTCGCAATGCCCCCTCTCTCTCTCAATGCCCCCTTTCTCTCTCGCAATGCTCCCTCTCTCTCTCCCAATGCCCCCTCTCTCTCTCGCAATGCCCCCTCTCTCTCTCGCAATGCCCCCTCTCTCTCGCGCAATGCTCCCTCTCTCTCCCAATGCCCCCTCTCTCTCTCAATGCCCCCTTTCTCTCTCGCAATGCTCCCTCTCTGTCTCCCAATGCACGCTCTCTCTCTCCCAATGCCCCCTCTCTCTCTCCCAATCCACCCTCGCTCTCTCGCAATGCTCCCTCTCTCTCTCCCAATGCCCCCTCTCTCTCTCGCAATGCCCCCTCTCTCTCTCGCAATGCCCCCTCTCTCTCGCGCAATGCTCCCTCTCTCTCCCAATGCCCCCTCTCTCTCTCAATGCCCCCTTTCTCTCTCGCAATGCTCCCTCTCTCTCTCCCAATGCACCCTCTCTCTCTCCCAATCCACCCTCGCTCTCTCCCAATGCCCCCTCGCTCTCTCCCAATGCCCCCTCGCTCTCTCCCAATGCCCCCTCGCTCTCTCCCAATGCCCCCTCTCTCTCTCCCAATGCCCCCTCGCTCTCTCCCAATGCCCCCTCGCTCTCTCCCAATGCCCCCTCGCTCTCTCCCAATGCCCCCTCTCTCTCTCCCAATGCCCCCTCTCTCTCTCTCACCAAATGCCCCCTCTCTCTCTCTCTCTCTCCCAATGCCCTCTCTCTCTCTCTCCCAATGCCCCCTCTCTCTCTCACAATGCCCCCTCTCTCTCTCTCCCAATGCCCACTCTCTCTCCATCCCAATGCCCCCTCTCTCTCTCTCCCAATGTCTATTCTCCTCCAATAACATCATGCTCTCCCAATGCCCTATCTCTCTCCCAATGCCCCCTCTCTCTCCCTCCCAATGCCCCCTCTCTCTCTCCCTCCCAATGCCCCCCCTCTCTCTCTCTCCCAATGGCCCCTCTCTCTCTCTCTCCCAATGGCCCCTCTCTCTCTCTCTCCCAATGCCCCCCTCTCTCTCTCCCAAAGCCCCCTCTCTCTGTCCCTCCCAATGCCCCCCTCTCTCTCTCTCTCCCTATCCCCCCTCTCTCTCTCCCTATGCCCCCTCCCTCTCTCCCTATCCCCCCTCTCTCTCTCCCTATGCCCCCTCTCTCTCTCCCTATGGCCCCTCTCTCTCTCTCACAATACCCCCTCTCTCACTATACCCCCTCTCTCCCTATACCCCCTCTCTCTCTCCCTATGCCACCTCTCTCTCTCCCTATGCCCCCCTCTCTCTCTCTATGTGCCCCCCTCTCTCTCCCTATGCCCCCCTCTCTCTCCCTATGCCCCCCTCTCTCTCCCTATGCCCCCCTCTCTCTCCCTATGCCACCCACTCTCTCCCTATGCCCCCCTCTCTCTCCCTATCCCCCCTCTCTCTCCCTATCCCCCCTCTCTCTCTCCCTATGCCCCCTCCCTCTCTCCCTATGCCCACTCACTCTCTCACTATCCCCCCTCTCTCTCTCCCTATCCCCCCTCTCTCACTCCCTATACCCCCTCTCCCTATCCCCCCTCTCTCTCTCCCTATGCCCCCTCTCTCTCCCAAACCCCCCTCTCCCTCTCTCTCCCAAACCCCCCTATCTCTCTCTCTCCCAATGCCCCCTCTCTCTGTCCCAATGCCCCCTCTCTCTCTCCCAATGGCCGTACTCTCTCTCGCAATGCCCCCTCTCTCTCTCGCAATGCCCCCTCTCTCTCTCGCAATGCCCCCTCTCTCTCTCCCAATGCCCCCTCTCTCTCTCCCAATGGCCGTTCTCTCTCTCGCAATGCCCCCTCTCTCTCTCGCAATGCCCCCTCACTCTCTCACAATGCCCCCTCTCTCTCTCCCAATGCCCCCTCTCTCTCTCCCAATGCCCCCTCTCTCTCTCCCAATGGCCGTTCTCTCTCTCGCAATGCCCCCTCTCTCTCTCCCAATGCCCCCTCTCTCTCTCCCAATGCCCCCTCTCCCTCTCGCAATGCCCCCTCTCTCTCTCTCCATGCCCCCTCTCTCTCTCTCCATGCCCCCTCTCTCTCTCACAATGCCCCCTCTCTCTCTCTCACAATGCCCCCTCTCTCTCTCACAATGCCCCCTCTCTCTCTCGCAATGCCCCCTCTCTCTCTCGCAATGCCCCCTCTCTCTCTCGCAATGCCCCCTCTCTCTCTCGCAATGCCCCCTCTCTCTCTCGCAATGCCCCCTCTCTCTCTCGCAATGCCCCCTCTCTCTCTCGCAATGCCCCCTCTCTCTCTCGCAATGCCCCCTCTCTCTCTCGCAATGCCCCCTCTCTCTCTCAATGCCCCCTTTCTCTCTCGCAATGCTCCCTCTCTCTCTCCCAATGCCCCCTCTCTCTCTCGCAATGCCCCCTCTCTCTCTCGCAATGCCCCCTCTCTCTCGCGCAATGCTCCCTCTCTCTCCCAATGCCCCCTCTCTCTCTCAATGCCCCCTTTCTCTCTCGCAATGCTCCCTCTCTCTCTCCCAATGCACGCTCTCTCTCTCCCAATCCACCCTCGCTCTCTCGCAATGCTCCCTCTCTCTCTCCCAATGCCCCCTCTCTCTCTCGCAATGCCCCCTCTCTCTCTCGCAATGCAAACTCTCTCTCGCGCAATGCTCCCTCTCTCTCCCAATGCCCCCTCTCTCTCTCAATGCCCCCTTTCTCTCTCGCAATGCTCCCTCTCTCTCTCCCAATGCACCCTCTCTCTCTCCCAATCCACCCTCGCTCTCTCCCAATGTCCCCTCTCTCTCTCCCAATGCCCCCTCTCTCTCTCCCAATGCCCCCTCTCTCTCTCCCAATGCCCCCTCTCTCTCTCAATGGCCGTTCTCTCTCTCGCAATGCCCCCTCTCTCTCTCGCAATGCCCCCTCTCTCTCCCAATGGCCGTTCTCTCTCTCCCAATGCCCCCTCTCTCTCCCAATGGCCGTTCTCTCTCTCGCAATGCCCCCTCTCTCTCTCGCAATGCCCCCTCTCTCTCTCGCAATGCCCCCTCTCTCTCTCTCCATGCCCCCTCTCTCTCTCACAATGCCCCCTCTCTCTCTCTCACAATGCCCCCTCTCTCTCTCACAATGCCCCCTCTCTCTCTAACAATGCCCTCTCTCTCTCGCAATGCCCCCTCTCTCTCTCGCAATGCCCCCTCTCTCTCTCGCAATGCCCCCTCTCTCTCTCGCAATGCCCCCTCTCTCTCTCGCAATGCCCCCTCTCTCTCTCGCAATGCCCCCTCTCTCTCTCGCAATGCCCCCTCTCTCTCTCGCAATGCCCCCTCTCTCTCTCGCAATGCCCCCTCTCTCTCTCCCAATGCCCCCTCTCTCTCCCAATGGCCGTTCTCTCTCTCCCAATGCCCCCTCTCTCTCCCAATGGCCGTTCTCTCTCTCGCAATGCCCCCTCTCTCTCTCGCAATGCCCCCTCTCTCTCTCGCAATGCCCCCTCTCTCTCTCTCCATGCCCCCTCTCTCTCTCTCCATGCCCCCTCTCTCTCTCACAATGCCCCCTCTCTCTCTCTCACAATGCCCCCTCTCTCTCTCACAATGCCCTCTCTCTCTCGCAATGCCCCCTCTCTCTCTCGCAATGCCCCCTCTCTCTCTCGCAATGCCCCCTCTCTCTCTCGCAATGCCCCCTCTCTCTCTCGCAATGCCCCCTCTCTCTCTCAATGCCCCCTTTCTCTCTCGCAATGCTCCCTCTCTCTCTCCCAATGCCCCCTCTCTCTCTCGCAATGCCCCCTCTCTCTCTCGCAATGCCCCCTCTCTCTCGCGCAATGCTCCCTCTCTCTCCCAATGCCCCCTCTCTCTCTCAATGCCCCCTTTCTCTCTCGCAATGCTCCCTCTCTCTCTCCAAATGCACCCTCTCTCTCCCAATCCACCCTCGCTCTCTCGCAATGCTCCCTCTCTCTCTCCCAATGCCCCCTCTCTCTCTCGCAATGCCCCCTCTCTCTCTCGCAATGCCCCCTCTCTCTCGCGCAATGCTCCCTCTCTCTCTCCAAATGCACCCTCTCTCTCTCCCAATCCACCCTCGCTCTCTCCCAATGCTCCCTCTCTCTCTCGCAATGCCCCCTCTCTCTCCCAATGGCCGTTCTCTCTATCCCAATGCCCCCTCTCTCTCCCAATGGCCGTTCTCTCTCTCGCAATGCCCCCTCTCTCTCTCGCAATGCCCCCTCTCTCTCTCTCCATGCCCCCTCTCTCTCTCTCCATGCCCCCTCTCTCTCTCGCAATGCCCCCTCTCTCTCTCGCAATGCCCCCTCTCTCTCTCGCAATGCCCCCTCTCTCTCTCGCAATGCCCCCTCTCTCTCTCCCAATGCCCCCTCTCTCTCTCCCAATGCCCCCTCTCTCTCTCCCAATGCCCCCTCTCTCTCTCCCAATGCCCCCTCTCTCTCTCCCAATGGCCGTTCTCTCTCTCCCAATGCCCCCTCTCTCTCCCAATGGCCGTTCTCTCTCTCGCAATGCCCCCTCTCTCTCTCGCAATGCCCCCTCTCTCTCTCGCAATGCCCCCTCTCTCTCTCTCCATGCCCCCTCTCTCTCTCTCCATGCCCCCTCTCTCTCTCACAATGCCCCCTCTCTCTCTCTCACAATGCCCCCTCTCTCTCTCACAATGCCCCCTCTCTCTCTCACAATGCCCTCTCTCTCTCGCAATGCCCCCTCTCTCTCTCGCAATGCCCCCTCTCTCTCTCGCAATGCCCCCTCTCTCTCTCGCAATGCCCCCTCTCTCTCTCGCAATGCCCCCTCTCTCTCTCGCAATGCCCCCTCTCTCTCTCGCAATGCCCCCTCTCTCTCTCGCAATGCTCCCTCTCTCTCTCCCAATGCCCCCTCTCTCTCTCGCAATGCCCCCTCTCTCTCTCGCAATGCCCCCTCTCTCTCGCGCAATGCTCCCTCTCTCTCCCAATGCCCCCTCTCTCTCTCAATGCCCCCTTTCTCTCTCGCAATGCTCCCTCTCTCTCTCCCAATGCACCCTCTCTCTCTCCCAATCCACCCTCGCTCTCTCGCAATGCTCCCTCTCTCTCTCCCAATGCCCCCTCTCTCTCTCGCAATGCCCCCTCTCTCTCTCGCAATGCCCCCTCTCTCTCGCGCAATGCTCCCTCTCTCTCCCAATGCCCCCTCTCTCTCGCAATGCCCCCTCTCTCTCTCTCCATGCCCCCTCTCTCTCTCTCCATGCCCCCTCTCTCTCTCACAATGCCCCCTCTCTCTCTCTCACAATGCCCCCTCTCTCTCTCACAATGCCCCCTCTCTCTCTCACAATGCCCTCTCTCTCTCGCAATGCCCCCTCTCTCTCTCGCAATGCCCCCTCTCTCTCTCGCAATGCCCCCTCTCTCTCTCGCAATGCCCCCTCTCTCTCTCGCAATGCCCCCTCTCTCTCTCGCAATGCCCCCTCTCTCTCTCGCAATGCCCCCTCTCTCTCTCGCAATGCTCCCTCTCTCTCTCCCAATGCCCCCTCTCTCTCTCGCAATGCCCCCTCTCTCTCTCGCAATGCCCCCTCTCTCTCGCGCAATGCTCCCTCTCTCTCCCAATGCCCCCTCTCTCTCTCAATGCCCCCTTTCTCTCTCGCAATGCTCCCTCTCTCTCTCCCAATGCACCCTCTCTCTCTCCCAATCCACCCTCGCTCTCTCGCAATGCTCCCTCTCTCTCTCCCAATGCCCCCTCTCTCTCTCGCAATGCCCCCTCTCTCTCTCGCAATGCCCCCTCTCTCTCGCGCAATGCTCCCTCTCTCTCCCAATGCCCCCTCTCTCTCTCAATGCCCCCTTTCTCTCTCGCAATGCTCCCTCTCTCTCTCCCAATGCAACCTCTCTCTCTCCCAATCCACCCTCGCTCTCTCCCAATGCCCCCTCTCTCTCTCCCAATGCCCCCTCTCTCTCTCCCAATGCCCCCTCTCTCTCTCCCAATGCCCCCTCTCTCTCTCAATGGCCGTTCTCTCTCTCGCAATGCCCCCTCTCTCTCTCGCAATGCCCGCTCTCTCTCCCAATGGCCGTTCTCTCTCTCCCAATGCCCCCTCTCTCTCCCAATGGCCGTTCTCTCTCTCGCAATGCCCCCTCTCTCTCTCGCAATGCCCCCTCTCTCTCTCGCAATGCCCCCTCTCTCTCTCTCCATGCCCCCTCTCTCTCTCTCCATGCCCCCTCTCTCTCTCACAATGCCCCCTCTCTCTCTCTCACAATGCCCCCTCTCTCTCACAATGCCCCCTCTCTCTCTCACAATGCCCTCTCTCTCTCGCAATGCCCCCTCTCTCTCTCGCAATGCCCCCTCTCTCTCTCGCAATGCCCCCTCTCTCTCTCGCAATGCCCCCTCTCTCTCTCGCAATGCCCCCTCTCTCTCTCAATGCCCCCTTTCTCTCTCGCAATGCTCCCTCTCTCTCTCCCAATGCCCCCTCTCTCTCTCGCAATGCCCCCTCTCTCTCTCGCAATGCCCCCTCTCTCTCGCGCAATGCTCCCTCTCTCTCCCAATGCCCCCTCTCTCTCTCAATGCCCCCTTTCTCTCTCGCAATGCTCCCTCTCTCTCTCCCAATGCACCCTCTCTCTCTCCCAATCCACCCTCGCTCTCTCGCAATGCTCCCTCTCTCTCTCCCAATGCCCCCTCTCTCTCTCGCAATGCCCCCTCTCTCTCTCGCAATGCCCCCTCTCTCTCGCGCAATGCTCCCTCTCTCTCCCAATGCCCCCTCTCTCTCTCAATGCCCCCTTTCTCTCTCGCAATGCTCCCTCTCTCTCTCCCAATGCACCCTCTCTCTCTCCCAATCCACCCTCGCTCTCTCCCAATGCCCCCTCGCTCTCTCCCAATGCCCCCTCTCTCTCTCCCAATGCCCCCTCTCTCTCTCTACCAATGCCCCCTCTCTCTCTCCCTCCCAATGCCCCCCCTCTCTCTCTCTCCCAATGGCCCCTCTCTCTCTCTCTCCCAAAGCCCCCTCTCTCTGTCCCTCCCAATGCCCCCCTCTCTCTCTCTCTCCCTATCCCCCCTCTCTCTCTCCCTATGCCCCCTCCCTCTCTCCCTATCCCCCCTCTCTCTCTCCCTATGCCCCCTCTCTCTCTCCCTATGGCCCCTCTCTCTCTCTCACAATACCCCCTCTCTCACTATACCCCCTCTCTCCCTATACCCCCTCTCTCTCTCCCTATGCCACCTCTCTCTCTCCCTATGCCCCCCTCTCTCTCTCTATGTGCCCTCCTCTCTCTCCCTATGCCCCCCTCTCTCTCCCTATGCCCCCCTCTCTCTCCCTATGCCCCCCTCCCTCTCCCTATGCCACCCACTCTCTCCCTATGCCCCCCTCTCTCTCCCTATCCCCCCTCTCTCTCCCTATCCCCCCTCTCTCTCTCCCTATGCCCCCTCCCTCTCTCCCTATGCCCACTCACTCTCTCCCTATCCCCCCTCTCTCTCTCCCTATCCCCCCTCTCTCACTCCCTATACCCCCTCTCCCTATCCCCCCTCTCTCTCTCCCTATGCCCCCTCTCTCTCCCAAACCCCCCTCTCCCTCTCTCTCCCAAACCCCCCTATCTCTCTCTCTCCCAATGCCCCCTCTCTCTGTCCCAATGCCCCCTCTCTCTCTCTCCCAATGGCCGTACTCTCTCTCGCAATGCCCCCTCTCTCTCTCGCAATGCCCCCTCTCTCTCGCAATGCCCCCTCTCTCTCTCGCAATGCCCCCTCTCTCTCTCGCAATGCCCCCTCTCTCTCTCCCAATGCCCCCTCTCTCTCTCCCAATGCCCCCTCTCTCTCTCCCAATGGCCGTTCTCTCTCTCGCAATGCCCCCTCTCTCTCTCGCAATGCGCCCTCACTCTCTCACAATGCCCCCTCTCTCTCTCCCAATGCCCCCTCTCTCTCTCTCGCAATCCCCCCTCTCTCTCTCCATGCCCCCTCTCTCTCTCCCAATGCCCCCTCTCTCTCTCTCACAATGCCCCCTCTCTCTCTCACAATGCCCCCTCTCTCTCTCACAATGCCCTCTCTCTCTCGCAATGCCCCCTCTCTCTCTCGCAATGCCCCCTCTCTCTCTCGCAATGCCCCCTCTCTCTCTCGCAATGCCCCCTCTCTCTCTCGAAATGCCCCCTCTCTCTCTCCCAATGCCCCCTCTCTCTCCCAATGGCCGTTCTCTCTCTCCCAATGCCCCCTCTCTCTCCCAATGGCCGTTCTCTCTCTCGCAATGCCCCCTCTCTCTCTCGCAATGCCCCCTCTCTCTCTCGCAATGCCCCCTCTCTCTCTCTCCATGCCCCCTCTCTCTCTCTCCATGCCCCCTCTCTCTCTCACAATGCCCCCTCTCTCTCTCTCACAATGCCCCCTCTCTCTCTCACAATGCCCCCTCTCTCTCTCACAATGCCCTCTCTCTCTCGCAATGCCCCCTCTCTCTCCCAATGGCCGTTCTCTCTCTCCCAATGCCCCCTCTCTCTCCCAATGGCCGTTCTCTCTCTCGCAATGCCCCCTCTCTCTCTCGCAATGCCCCCTCTCTCTCTCGCAATGCCCCCTCTCTCTCTCTCCATGCCCCCTCTCTCTCTCTCCATGCCCCCTCTCTCTCTCGCAATGCCCCCTCTCTCTCTCGCAATGCCCCCTCTCTCTCTCCCAATGCCCCCTCTCTCTCTCCCAATGCCCCCTCTCTCTCTCCCAATGCCCCCTCTCTCTCTCCCAATGCCCCCTCTCTCTCTCCCAATGCCCCCTCTCTCTCTCCCAATGCCCCCTCTCTCTCTCCCAATGCCCCCTCTCTCTCTCCCAATGCCCCCTCTCTCTCTCAATGGCCGTTCTCTCTCTCGCAATGCCCCCTCTCTCTCTCGCAATGCCCCCTCTCTCTCCCAATGGCCGTTCTCTCTCTCCCAATGCCCCCTCTCTCTCCCAATGGACGTTCTCTCTCTCGCAATGCCCCCTCTCTCTCTCGCAATGCCCCCTCTCTCTCTCGCAATGCCCCCTCTCTCTCTCTCCATGCCCCCTCTCTCTCTCTCCATGCCCCCTCTCTCTCTCACAATGCCCCCTCTCTCTCTCTCACAATGCCCCCTCTCTCTCTCACAATGCCCCCTCTCTCTCTCACAATGCCCTCTCTCTCTCGCAATGCCCCCTCTCTCTCTCGCAATGCCCCCTCTCTCTCTCGCAATGCCCCCTCTCTCTCTCGCAATGCCCCCTCTCTCTCTCGCAATGCCCCCTCTCTCTCTCGCAATGCCCCCTCTCTCTCTCGCAATGCCCCCTCTCTCTCTCAATGCCCCCTTTCTCTCTCGCAATGCTCCCTCTCTCTCTCCCAATGCCCCCTCTCTCTCTCGCAATGCCCCCTCTCTCTCTCGCAATGCCCCCTCTCTCTCTCGCAATGCCCCCTCTCTCTCGCGCAATGCTCCCTCTCTCTCCCAATGCCCCCTCTCTCTCTCAATGCCCCCTTTCTCTCTCGCAATGCTCCCTCTCTCTCTCCCAATGCACCCTCTCTCTCTCCCAATCCACCCTCGCTCTCTCGCAATGCTCCCTCTCTCTCTCCCAATGCCCCCTCTCTCTCTCGCAATGCCCCCTCTCTCTCTCGCAATGCCCCCTCTCTCTCGCGCAATGCTCCCTCTCTCTCCCAATGCCCCCTCTCTCTCTCAATGCCCCCTTTCTCTCTCGCAATGCTCCCTCTCTCTCTCCCAATGCAACCTCTCTCTCTCCCAATCCACCCTCGCTCTCTCCCAATGCCCCCTCTCTCTCTCCCAATGCCCCCTCTCTCTCTCCCAATGCCCCCTCTCTCTCTCCCAATGCCCCCTCTCTCTCTCAATGGCCGTTCTCTCTCTCGCAATGCCCCCTCTCTCTCTCGCAATGCCCGCTCTCTCTCCCAATGGCCGTTCTCTCTCTCCCAATGCCCCCTCTCTCTCCCAATGGCCGTTCTCTCTCTCCCAATGCCCCCTCTCTCTCTCGCAATGCCCCCTCTCTCTCTCGCAATGCCCCCTCTCTCTCTCTCCATGCCCCCTCTCTCTCTCTCCATGCCCCCTCTCTCTCTCACAATGCCCCCTCTCTCTCACAATGCCCCCTCTCTCTCTCTCACAATGCCCCCTCTCTCTCTCACAATGCCCCCTCTCTCTCTCACAATGCCCTCTCTCTCTCGCAATGCCCCCTCTCTCTCTCGCAATGCCCCCTCTCTCTCTCGCAATGCCCCCTCTCTCTCTCGCAATGCCCCCTCTCTCTCTCGCAATGCCCCCTCTCTCTCTCGCAATGCCCCCTCTCTCTCTCAATGCCCCCTTTCTCTCTCGCAATGCTCCCTCTCTCTCTCCCAATGCCCCCTCTCTCTCTCGCAATGCCCCCTCTCTCTCTCGCAATGCCCCCTCTCTCTCGCGCAATGCTCCCTCTCTCTCCCAATGCCCCCTCTCTCTCTCAATGCCCCCTTTCTCTCTCGCAATGCTCCCTCTCTCTCTCCCAATGCACCCTCTCTCTCTCCCAATCCACCCTCGCTCTCTCGCAATGCTCCCTCTCTCTCTCCCAATGCCCCCTCTCTCTCTCGCAATGCCCCCTCTCTCTCTCGCAATGCCCCCTCTCTCTCGCGCAATGCTCCCTCTCTCTCCCAATGCCCCCTCTCTCTCTCAATGCCCCCTTTCTCTCTCGCAATGCTCCCTCTCTCTCTCCCAATGCACCCTCTCTCTCTCCCAATCCACCCTCGCTCTCTCCCAATGCCCCCTCGCTCTCTCCCAATGCCCCCTCTCTCTCTCCCAATGCCCCCTCTCTCTCTCTCACCAAATGCCCCCTCTCTCTCTCTCTCTCTCCCAATGCCCTCTCTCTCTCTCTCCCAATGCCCCCTCTCTCTCTCACAATGCCCCCTCTCTCTCTCTCCCAATGCCCACTCTCTCTCCATCCCAATGCCCCCTCTCTCACTCTCCCAATGTCCATTCTCCTCCAATAACATCATGCTCTCCCAATGCCCTATCTCTCTCCCAATGCCCCCTCTCTCTCTCTACCAATGCCCCCTCTCTCTCTCCCTCCCAATGCCCCCCCTCTCTCTCTCTCCCAATGGCCCCTCTCTCTCTCTCTCCCAAAGCCCCCTCTCTCTGTCCCTCCCAATGCCCCCCTCTCTCTCTCTCTCCCTATCCCCCCTCTCTCTCTCCCTATGCCCCCTCCCTCTCTCCCTATCCCCCCTCTCTCTCTCCCTATCCCCCCTCTCTCTCTCCCTATGCCCCCTCTCTCTCTCCCTATGGCCCCTCTCTCTCTCTCACAATACCCCCTCTCTCACTATACCCCCTCTCTCCCTATACCCCCTCTCTCTCTCCCTATGCCACCTCTCTCTCTCCCTATGCCCCCCTCTCTCTCTCTATGTGCCCTCCTCTCTCTCCCTATGCCCCCCTCTCTCTCCCTATGCCCCCCTCTCTCTCCCTATGCCCCCCTCTCTCTCCCTATGCCACCCACTCTCTCCCTATGCCCCCCCTCTCTCTCCCTATCCCCCCTCTCTCTCCCTATCCCCCCTCTCTCTCTCCCTATGCCCCCTCCCTCTCTCCCTATGCCCACTCACTCTCTCCCTATCCCCCCTCTCTCTCTCCCTATCCCCCCTCTCTCACTCCCTATACCCCCTCTCCCTATCCCCCCTCTCTCTCTCCCTATGCCCCCTCTCTCTCCCAAACCCCCCTCTCCCTCTCTCTCCCAAACCCCCCTATCTCTCTCTCTCCCAATGCCCCCTCTCTCTGTCCCAATGCCCCCTCTCTCTCTCCCAATGGCCGTACTCTCTCTCGCAATGCCCCCTCTCTCTCTCGCAATGCCCCCTCTCTCTCGCAATGCCCCCTCTCTCTCTCGCAATGCCCCCTCTCTCTCTCGCAATGCCCCCTCTCTCTCTCCCAATGCCCCCTCTCTCTCTCCCAATGCCCCCTCTCTCTCTCCCAATGGCCGTTCTCTCTCTCGCAATGCCCCCTCTCTCTCTCGCAATGCCCCCTCACTCTCTCACAATGCCCCCTCTCTCTCTCCCACTGCCCCCTCTCTCTCTCCCAATGCCCCCTCTCTCTCTCAATGGCCGTTCTCTCTCTCGCAATGCCCCCTCTCTCTCTCGCAATGCCCCCTCTCTCTCCCAATGGCCGTTCTCTCTCTCCCAATGCCCCCTCTCTCTCCCAATGGCCGTTCTCTCTCTCGCAATGCCCCCTCTCTCTCTCGCAATGCCCCCTCTCTCTCTCTCCATGCCCCCTCTCTCTCTCTCCATGCCCCCTCTCTCTCTCACAATGCCCCCTCTCTCTCTCTCACAATGCCCCCTCTCTCTCTCACAATGCCCCCTCTCTCTCTCACAATGCCCTCTCTCTCTCGCAATGCCCCCTCTCTCTCTCGCAATGCCCCCTCTCTCTCTCGCAATGCCCCCTCTCTCTCTCGCAATGCCCCCTCTCTCTCTCGCAATGCCCCCTCTCTCTCTCCCAATGCCCCCTCTCTCTCCCAATGGCCGTTCTCTCTCTCCCAATGCCCCCTCTCTCTCCCAATGGCCGTTCTCTCTCTCGCAATGCCCCCTCTCTCTCTCGCAATGCCCCCTCTCTCTCTCGCAATGCCCCCTCTCTCTCTCTCCATGCCCCCTCTCTCTCTCTCCATGCCCCCTCTCTCTCTCACAATGCCCCCTCTCTCTCTCTCACAATGCCCCCTCTCTCTCTCACAATGCCCCCTCTCTCTCTCACAATGCCCTCTCTCTCTCGCAATGCCCCCTCTCTCTCTCGCAATGCCCCCTCTCTCTCTCGCAATGCCCCCTCTCTCTCTCGCAATGCCCCCTCTCTCTCTCGCAATGCCCCCTCTCTCTCTCGCAATGCCCCCTCTCTCTCTCGCAATGCCCCCTCTCTCTCTCGCAATGCCCCCTCTCTCTCTCAATGCCCCCTTTCTCTCTCGCAATGCTCCCTCTCTCTCTCCCAATGCCCCCTCTCTCTCTCGCAATGCCCCCTCTCTCTCTCGCAATGCCCCCTCTCTCTCGCGCAATGCTCCCTCTCTCTCCCAATGCCCCCTCTCTCTCTCAATGCCCCCTTTCTCTCTCGCAATGCTCCCTCTCTCTCTCCAAATGCACCCTCTCTCTCCCAATCCACCCTCGCTCTCTCCCAATGCCCCCTCGCTCTCTCCCAATGCCCCCTCTCTCTCTCCCAATGCCCCCTCTCTCTCTCCCAATGCCCCCTCTCTCTCTCTCACCAAATGCCCCCTCTCTCTCTCTCTCTCTCCCAATGCCCTCTCTCTCTCTCTCCCAATGCCCCCTCTCTCTCTCACAATGCCCCCTCTCTCTCTCTCCCAATGCCCACTCTCTCTCCATCCCAATGCCCCCTCTCTCTCTCTCCCAATGTCCATTCTCCTCCAATAACATCATGCTCTCCCAATGCCCTATCTCTCTCCCAATGCCCCCTCTCTCTCTCTCCCAATGCCCCCTCTCTCTCTCCCTCCCAATGCCCCCCCTCTCTCTCTCTCCCAATGGCCCCTCTCTCTCTCTCTCCCAATGGCCCCTCTCTCTCTCTCTCCCAATGCCCCCCCTCTCTCTCTCCCAAAGCCTCCTCTCTCTGTCCCTCCCAATGCCCCCCCTCTCTCTCTCTCTCCCTATCCCCCCTCTCTCTCTCCCTATGCCCCCTCCCTCTCTCCCTATCCCCCCTCTCTCTCTCCCTATGCCCCCTCTCTCTCTCCCTATGGCCCCTCTCTCTCTCTCACAATATCCCCTCTCTCACTATACCCCCTCTCTCCCTATACCCCCTCTCTCTTTCCCTATGCCACCTCTCTCTCTCCCTTTGCCCCCCTCTCTCTCTCTATGTGCCCCCCTCTCTCTCCCTATGCCCCCCTCTCTCTCCCTATGCCCCCCTCTCTCTCCCTATGCCCCCCTCTCTCTCCCTATGCCACCCACTCTCTCCCTATGCCCCCCTCTCTCTCCCTATCCCCCCTCTCTCTCCCTATCCCCCCTCCCTCTCTCCCTATGCCCCCTCCCTCTCTCCCTATGCCCACTCACTCTCTCCCTATCCCCCCTCTCTCTCTCCCTATCCCCCCTCTCTCACTCCCTATACCCCCTCTCCCTATCCCCCCTCTCTCTCTCCCTATGCCCCCTCTCTCTCCCAAACCCCCCTCTCCCTCTCTCTCCCAAACCCCCCTCTCTCTCTCTCTCCCAATGCCCCCTCTCTCTGTCCCAATGCCCCCTCTCTCTCTCCCAATGGCCGTACTCTCTCTCGCAATGCCCCCTCTCTCTCGCAATGCCCCCTCTCTCTCGCAATGCCCCCTCTCTCTCTCGCAATGCCCCCTCTCTCTCTCGCAATGCCCCCTCTCTCTCTCCCAATGCCCCCTCTCTCTCTCCCAATGCCCCCTCTCTCTCTCCCAATGGCCGTTCTCTCTCTCGCAATGCCCCCTCTCTCTCTCGCAATGCCCCCTCACTCTCTCACAATGCCCCCTCTCTCTCTCCCAATGCCCCCTCTCTCTCTCCCAATGCCCCCTCACTCTCTCCCAATGCCCCCTCTCTCTCTCCCAATGCCCCCTCTCCCTCTCCCAATGCCCCCTCTCTCTCTCCCAATGCCCCCTCTCTCTCTCGCAATGCCCCCTCTCTCTCTCGCAATGCCCCCTCTCTCTCTCGCAATGTCCCCTCTCTCTCGCAATGCCCCCTCTCTCTCTCGCAATGCCCCCTCTCTCACTCGCAATGCCCCCTCTCTCTCTCGCAATGCCCCCTCTCTCTCTCCCTCCCAATGCCCCCCCTCTCTCTCTCTCCCAATGGCCCCTCTCTCTCTCTCTCCCAATGGCCCCTCTCTCTCTCTCTCTCCCAATGCCCCCTCTCTCTCTCTCCCAAAGCCCCCTCTCTCTCTCCCTCCCAATGCCCCCCTCTCTCTCTCTCCCAATGGCCCCTCTCTCTCTCTCTCCCAATGGCCCCTCTCTCTCTCTCTCTCCCAATGGCCCCTCTCTCTCTCTCTCCCAATGCCCCCCTCTCTACCTCTCTCCCAATGCCCCCTCTCTCTCTCTCTCTCCCAATGCCCCCCCTCTCTCTCTCTCTCTCTCCCAATGCCCTCTCTCTCTCTCTCTCTCTCTCTCCCAATGCCCCCCCTCTCTCTCTCCCAATGCCCCCTCTCTCTCTCTCCCAATGCCCCCTCCCTCTCTCCCTATGCCCACTCACTCTCTCCCTATCCCCCCTCTCTCTCTCCCTATCCCCCCTCTCTCACTCCCTATACCCCCTCTCCCTATCCCCCCTCTCTCTCTCCCTATGCCCCCTCTCTCTCCCAAACCCCCCTCTCTCTCTCTCTCCCTATCCCCCTCTCTCTCTCCCTAAGCCCCCTCCCTCTCTCCCTATCCCCCCTCTCTCTCTCCCTATGCCCCCTCTCTCTCTCCCTATGGCCCCTCTCTCTCTCTCACAATATCCCCTCTCTCACTATACCCCCTCTCTCCCTATACCCCCTCTCTCTCTCCCTATGCCACCTCTCTCTCTCCCTTTGCCCCCTCTCTCTCTCTATGTGCCCCCTCTCTCTCCCTATGCCCCCCTCTCTCTCCCTATGCCCCCCTCTCTCTCCCTATGCCCCCCTCTCTCTCCCTATGCCACCCACTCTCTCCCTATGCCCCCCTCTCTCTCCCTATCCCCCCTCTCTCTCCCTATCCCCCCTCTCTCTCTCCCTATGCCCCCTCCCTCTCTCCCTATGCCCACTCACTCTCTCCCTATCCCCCCTCTCTCTCTCCCTATCCCCCCTCTCTCACTCCCTATACCCCCTCTCCCTATCCCCCCTCTCTCTCTCCCTATGCCCCCTCTCTCTCCCAAACCCCCCTCTCCCTCTCTCTCCCAAACCCCCCTCTCTCTCTCTCTCCCAATGCCCCCTCTCTCTGTCCCAATGCCCCCTCTCTCTCTCCCAATGGCCGTACTCTCTCTCGCAATGCCCCCTCTCTCTCGCAATGCCCCCTCTCTCTCGCAATGCCCCCTCTCTCTCTCGCAATGCCCCCTCTCTCTCTCGCAATGCCCCCTCTCTCTCTCCCAATGCCCCCTCTCTCTCTCCCAATGCCCCCTCTCTCTCTCCCAATGGCCGTTCTCTCTCTCGCAATGCCCCCTCTCTCTCTCGCAATGCCCCCTCACTCTCTCACAATGCCCCTCTCTCTCTCCCAATGCCCCCTCTCTCTCTCCCAATGCCCCCTCACTCTCTCCAATGCCCCCTCTCTCTCTCCCAATGCCCCCTCTCCCTCTCCCAATGCCCCCTCTCTCTCTCCCAATGCCCCCTCTCTCTCTCGCAATGCCCCCTCTCTCTCTCGCAATGCCCCCTCTCTCTCTCGCAATGTCCCCTCTCTCTCGCAATGCCCCCTCTCTCTCTCGCAATGCCCCCTCTCTCACTCGCAATGCCCCCTCTCTCTCTCGCAATGCCCCCTCTCTCTCTCCCTCCCAATGCCCCCCCTCTCTCTCTCTCCCAATGGCCCCTCTCTCTCTCTCTCTCCCAATGCCCCCTCTCTCTCTCTCCCAATGGCCCCTCTCTCTCTCTCTCTCCCAATGCCCCTCTCTCTCTCTCCCAATGGCCCCTCTCTCTCTCTCTCTCCCAATGCCCCCCTCTCTCTCTCTCCCAAAGCCCCCTCTCTCTCTCCCTCCAATGCCCCCCTCTCTCTCTCTCCCAATGGCCCCTCTCTCTCTCTCTCCAATGGCCCCTCTCTCTCTCTCTCTCCAATGGCCCCTCTCTCTCTCTCTCCCAATGCCCCCTCTCTACCTCTCTCCCAATGCCCCCTCTCTCTCTCTCTCTCCCAATGCCCCCCCTCTCTCTCTCTCTCTCTCCCAATGCCCTCTCTCTCTCTCTCTCTCTCCCAATGCCCCCCCTCTCTCTCTCCCAATGCCCCCTCTCTCTCTCTCCCAATGCCCCCTCTCTCTCTCTCCCAATGCCCCCTCTCTCTCTCTCCCAATGCCCCCTCTCTCTCTCTCCCAATGCCCCCTCTCTCTCTCTCCCAATGCCCCCTCTCTCTCTATCCCAAAGACCGCTCGCTCTGTCTCCCAATGCCCCCTCTCTCTCTATCCCAATGCCCCCTCTCTCTCTATCCCAATGCCCCCCCTCTCTCTATCCCAATGCCCCCTCTCTCTATCCCAATGCCCCCTCTCTCTCAATCCCAATGCCCCCTCTCTCTCTATCCCAATGCCCGCTCTCCCTCTATCCCAATGCTCCCTCTCTCTCTATCCCAATGCCCCCTCTCTCTCTATCCCAATGCCCCCTCTCTCTCTATCCCAATGCCCCCTCTCTCTCTCTCCCAATGCCCCCTCTCTCTCTCTCCCAATGCCCCCTCTCTCTCTCTCCCAATGCCCCCTCTCTCTCTCCCAATGCCCCCTCTCTCTATCCCAATGCCCCCTCTCTCTATCCCAATGCCCCCTCTCTCTCTCTCCCAATGCCTCCTCTCTCTCTCTATCCCAATGCCCCCTCGCTCTCCATCCCAATGCCCCCTTGCTCCCTCTTCCGCTGCCCCCCCTCTCTTCCGCTGCCTCCCCTCTCTTCCGCTGCCCCCCCTCTCTTCCGCTGCCCCCCCTCTCTTCCGCTGCCCCCCATCTCTTCCGCTGCCCCCCCCTCTCTTCCGCTGCCCCCCCTCTCTTCCACTGCCCCCCCTCTCTTCCGCTGCCCCCCCTTTCTTCCGCTGCCCCCCCTCTCTTCCGCTGCCCCCCCTCTCTTCCGCTGCCCCCCCTCTCTTCCGCTGCCCCCCTCTCTTCCGCTGCCCCCCTCTTTTGCGCTGCCCCCCCCTCTCTTCCAATGCCCCCCTCTCTTCCGATGCCCCCTCTCCCTCTCCCAATGTCCCCTCTCTCTCCCTATGGCCCTGCTCTCTCTCTCTCCCCATGCCCCCTCTCTCCCTATGCCCCCTCACTCTCTCCCAATGCCCTCTCTCCCAGTCCCCTCCCCTATGCTTGCTCACTCCCAATCTCCTCTCTCTCTCCCAATGCCCCCTCTCTCTCTCTCCCAATGCCCCCTCTCTCTCTCCCAATGCCCCCTCTCTCTCTCTCCCAATGCCCCCTCTCTCTCTCTCCCAATGCCCCCTCTCTCTCTCTCCCAATGCCCCCTCTCTCTCTCTCCCAATGCCCCCTCTCTCTCTCTCCCAATGCCCCCTCTCTCTCTATCCCAATGCCCCCTCGCTCTCTATCCCAATGCCCCCTCTCTCTCTATCCCAATGCCCCCTCTCTCTCTATCCCTATGCCCCCTCTCTCTCTATCCCAATGCCCCCTCTCTCTATCCCAATGCCCCCTCTCTCTCAATCCCAATGCCCCTCTCTCTCTATCCCAATGCCCCCTCTCCCTCTGTCCCAATGCCCCCTCTCTCTCTATCCCAATGCCCCCTCTCTCTCTATCCCTATGCCCCCTCTCTCTCTATCCCAATGCCCCCTCTCTCTATCCCAATGCCCCCTCTCTCTCAATCCCAATGCCCCCTCTCTCTCTATCCCAATGCCCCCTCTCCCTCTGTCCCAATGCCCCCTCTCTCTCTATCCCAATGCCCCCTCTCTCTCTATCCCAATGCCCCCTCTCTCTCTCTCCCAATGCCCCCTCTCTCTCTCTCCCAATGCCCCCTCTCTCTATCCCAATGCCCCCTCTCTCTCTCTCCCAATGCCCCCTCTCTCTATCCCAATGCCCCCTCTCTCTCTCTCCCAATGCCTCCTCTCTCTCTATCCCAATGCCTCCTCGCTCTCCATCCCAATGCCCCCTTGCTCCCTCTTCCGCTGCCCCCCCTCTCTTCCGCTGCCCCCCTCTCTTCCGCTGCCCCCCCTCTCTTCCGCTGCCCCCCCCTCTCTTCCGCTGCCCCCCCCTCTCTTCCGCTGCCCCACCCTCTCTTCCACTGCCCCCCCTCTCTTCCGCTGCCCCCCCTCTCTTCCGCTGCCCCCCCTCTCTTCCGCTGCCCCCCTCTCTTCCAATGCCCCCCTCTCTTCCGATGCCCCCTCTCCCTCTCCCAATGTCCCCTCTCTCTCCCTATGGCCCTGCTCTCTCTCTCCCAATGCCCTCTCTCTCTCTCCCAATGCCCCCTCTCTCTCTCTCCCAATGCCCCCTCTCTCTATCCCAATGCCCCCTCTCTCTCTCTCCCAATGCCCCCTCTCTCTATCCCAATGCCCCCTCTCTCTCTCTCCCAATGCCTCCTCTCTCTCTATCCCAATGCCTCCTCGCTCTCCATCCCAATGCCCCCTTGCTCCCTCTTCCGCTGCCCCCCCTCTCTTCCGCTGCCCCCCTCTCTTCCGCTGCCCCCCCTCTCTTCCGCTGCCCCCCCTCTCTTCCGCTGCCCCCCCTCTCTTCCGCTGCCCCACCCTCTCTTCCACTGCCCCCCCTCTCTTCCGCTGCCCCCCCTCTCTTCCGCTGCCCCCTCTCTTCCAATGCCCCCCTCTCTTCCGATGCCCCCTCTCCCTCTCCCAATGTCCCCTCTCTCTCCCTATGGCCCTGCTCTCTCTCTCTCCCTATGCCCCCTCTCTCCCTATGCCCCCTCACTCTCTCCCAATGCCCTCTCTCCCAGTCCCCTACCCTATGCTTGCTCACTCCCAATCTCCTCTCTCTCTCCCGAAGCCCCCTCACTCTCTCCCTATGTCCTCTCCCTCTCCCAATACCCTCTCTCATTCATCCAATGCCCCCTCTCTCCCAAAGACCCCCTCTCTCCCAAAGCCCCCCCGTCTCCCAAAGCTCCCCTCTCTCCCAAAGCCCCCCCTCACTCCCAATCCCCCCCCTCTCTCCCACTGCCCTCTCTCTCTCCCAATGACCCCCTTCACTCCCAATGACCTACCTCACTCCAATGACCTCCCTCACTCCCAATGACCTCCCTCACTCCCAATGCCCCTCTCACTCCCAATGCCCCTCTCACTCCCAATGCCCCCTCACTCCCACTGCCCCCTCACTCTCCGCCAATGCCCTCTCTCCCAGTCCCCTCCCCTATGCTTGCTCACTCCCAATCCCCTTTTCTCTCTCTCCCCCTATGCCCCCTCACTCTCTCCCAATGTCCTCTCCCTCCCCCAATACCCTCTCTCGCCCACCCAAAGCCCCCACTCTCCCAATGCCGCACCTCTCTCTCCCACTGCCCCTCTCTCTCCCACTGCCCACTCACTCTCTCCCTATCCCCCCTCTCTCTCTCCCTATCCCCCCCTCTCTCACTCCCTATACCCCCTCTCCCTATCCCCCCTCTCTCTCTCCCTATGCCCCCTCTCTCTCCCAAACCCCCCTCTCCCTCTCTCTCCCAAACCCCCCTCTCCCTCTCTCTCCCAATGCCGCCCCTCTCTCTCCCAATGCCCCCTCTCTCTATCCCAATGGCCGTACTCTCTCTCGCAATGCCCCCTCTCTCTCTCGCAATGCCCCCTCTCTCTCTCGCAATGCCCCCTCTCTCTCTCCCAATGCCCCCTCTCTCTCTTCCAATGGCCGTTCTCTCTCTCGCAATGCCCCCTCTCTCTCTCGCAATGCCCCCTCTCTCTCTCGCAATGCCCCCTCTCTCTCTCCCAATGCCCCCTCTCTCTCTCCCAATGCCCCCTCTCTCTCTCCCAATGCCCACTCTCCCTCTCCCAATGCCCACTCTCTCTCTCGCAATGCCCCCTCTCTCTCTCGCAATGCCCCCTCTCTCTCTCGCAAT
The DNA here is from genome assembly GCF_035084215.1 of Heptranchias perlo. Classification (NCBI taxonomy): domain Eukaryota; kingdom Metazoa; phylum Chordata; class Chondrichthyes; order Hexanchiformes; family Hexanchidae; genus Heptranchias; species Heptranchias perlo. The sequence continues at coordinate 37,902 of NW_027138313.1, forward strand.
GCCCCCCCTCTCTCTCGCAATGTCCCCTCTCTCTCTCGCAATGCCCCCTCTCTCTCTCGCAATGCCCCCTCTCTTTCTCGCAATGCCCCCTCTCTCTCTCGCAATGCCCCCTCTCTCTCTCGCAATGCCCCCTCTCTCTCTCCCTCCCAATGCCCCCCCTCTCTCTCTCTCACAATGGCCCCTCTCTCTCTCTCTCCCAATGGCCCCTCTCTCTCTCTCTCTCCCAATGCCCCCCTCTCTCTCTCTCCCAAAGCCCCCTCTCTCTCTCCCTCCCAATGCCCCCCCTCTCTCTCTCTCCCAATGGCCCCTCTCTCTCTCTCTCCCAATGGCCCCTCTCTCTCTCTCTCCCAATGGCCCCTCTCTCTCTCTCTCCCAATGCCCCCTCTCTACCTCTCTCCCAATGCCCCCTCTCTCTCTCTCTCTCTCCCAATGCCCCTCTCTCTCTCTCTCTCTCCCAATGCCCCCTCTCTCTCTCTCCCAATGCCCCCTCTCTCTCTCTCCCAATGCCCCCTCTCTCTCTCTCCCAACGCCCCCTCTCTCTCTCTCCCAATGCCCCCTCTCTCTCTCTCCCAATGCCCCCTCTGTCTCTATCCCAATGCCCCCTCGCTCTCTATCCCAATGCCCCCTCTCTCTCTATCCCAATGCCCCCTCTCTATCTATCCCAATGTCCCCTCGCTCTCTATCCCAATGCCCCCTCTCTCTCTATCCCAATGCCCCCTCTCTATCTATCCCAATGCCCCCTCTCTCTCTATCCCAAGGCGCCCTCTCTCTATCCCAATGCCCCCTCTCTCTCAATCCCAATGCCCCCTCTCTCTCTATCCCAATGCCCCCTCTCCCTCTATCCCAATGCCCCCTCTCTCTCTATCCCAATGCCCCCTCTCTCTCTATCCCAATGCCCCCTCTCTCTCTATCCCAATGCCCCCTCTCTCTCTCTCCCAATGCCCCCTCTCTCTCTCTCCCAATGCCCCCTCTCTCTCTCTCCCAATGCCCCCTCTCTCTCTCTCCCAATGCCCCCTCCCTCTATATCCCAATGCCCCCTCTCTCTCTCTCCAATGCCCCCTCTCTCTATCCCAATGCCCCCTCTCTCTCTCTCCCAATGCCTCCTCTCTCTCTCTATCCCAATGCCCCCTCGCTCTCCATCCCAATGCCCCCTTGCTCCCTCTTCCGCTGCCCCCCCTCTCTTCCGCTGCCCCCCCTCTCTTCCGCTGCCCCCCCTCTCTTCCGCTGCCCCACCCTCTCTTCCGCTGCCCCCCCTCTCTTCCGCTGCCCCCCCTCTCTTCCGCTGCCCCCCCCTCTCTTCCGCTGCCCCCCCCTCTCTTCCGCTGCCCCCCCTCTCTTCCGCTGCCCCCCCTCTCTTCCGCTGCCCCCTCTCTTCCGCTGCCCCCCCCTCTCTTCCAATGCCCCCCTCTCTTCCGATGCCCCCTCTCCCTCTCCCAATGTCCCCTCTCTCTCCCTATGGCCCTGCTCTCTCTCTCTCCCTATGCCCCCTCTCTCCCTATGCCCCCTCACTCTCTCCCAATGCCCTCTCTCCCAGTCCCCTCCCCTATGCTTGCTCACTCCCAATCTCCTCTCTCTCTCCCGAAGCCCCCTCACTCTCTCCCTATGTCCTTTCCCTCTCCCAATACCCTCTCTCACTCATCCAATGCCCCCTCACTCCCAAAGACCCCCTCTCTCCCAAAGCCCCCCCCGTCTCCCAAAGCTCCCCTCTCTCCCAAAGCCCCCCCTCACTCCCAATCCCCCCCCTCTCTCCCACTGCCCTCTCTCTCTCCCAATGCCCCCTTCACTCCCAATGCCCCTCTCACTCCCAATGCCCCTCTCACTCCCAATGCCCCTCCCACTCCCAATGCCCCCTCACTCCCACTGCCCCCTCACTCTCCCCCAATGCCCTCTCTCCCAGTCCCCTCCCCTATGCTTGCTCACTCCCAATCCCCTTTTCTCTCTCTCCCCCTATGCCCCCTCACTCTCTCCCAATGTCCTCTCCCTCCCCAATACCCTCTCTCGCCCACCCAAAGCCCCCACTCTCCCAATGCCGCACCTCTCTCACCCACTGCCCCTCTCTCTCCCACTGCCACTCTCTCTCCCACTGCCCCATCTCCCAATGCCGCACCTCTCTCACCCACTGCCCCTCTCTCTCCCACTGCCACTCTCTCTCCCACTGCCCCTCTCTCTCCCACTGCCCCTCTCTCTCCCACTGCCCCTCTCTCGCCCACTGCCCTCTCTCTCGCCCACTGCCCCCCTCTCGCCCAATGCCCCCCCTCTCTCCCACTGCCCCCCTCTCTCCCACTGCCCCCTCTCTCCCACTGCCCCCTCTCTCCCACTGCCCTCTCTCTCTACCAATTCCCTCTCTCTCTCCCTCCCAATGCCCCCTCTCTCTCTATCCCAAAGCCCCCTCTCTCTCTATCCCAATGCCCCCTCTCTCTCTATCCCAATGCCCCCTCTCTCTCTATCCCAAAGCCCTCTCTCTCTCTCTCCCTATGCCCCCTATCCTCCCTATGCCCCCTCACTCTCTCCCAATGCCCTCTCTCCCAGTCCCCTCCCTATGCTTGCTCACTCGCCAATCTCCTCTCTCTCTCCCGAAGCCCCCTCACTCTCTCCCTATGTCCTCTCCCTCTCCCAATACCCTCTCTCACTCATCCAATGCCCCCTCTCTCCCAAAGACCCCCTCTCTCCCAAAGCGCCACCAGTCTCCCAAAGCTCCCCTCTCTCCCAAAGCCCCCCCTCACTCCCAATGCCCCCCCTCACTCCCAATGCCCTCTCTCTCTCCCAATGACCCCCCCTCACTCCCAATGACCTCCCTCACTCCCAATGACCTCCCTCACTCCCAATGACCTCCCTCACTCCCAATGCCCCTCTCACTCCCAATGCCCCCCTCACTCCCACTGCCCCCTCTCACTCCCACTGCACCCTCACTCCCACTTCCCCCTCACTCTCCCCCAATGCCCTCTCTCCCAGTCCCCTCCCCTATGCTTGCTCCCACTCCCATCCCCTTTTCTCTCTCTCCCCCTATGCCCCCTCACTCTCTCCCAATGTCCTCTCCCTCCCCCAATACCCTCTCTCGCCCACCCAATGCCCCCACTCTCCCAACACTGCCCCCCTCTCTCCCACTGCCCTCTCTCTCTCCCCACTGCCCCCTCTCTCTCCCACTGCCCCCTCTCTCTCCCACTGCCCCCTCTCTCTCCCACTGCCCTCTGTCTCTCCCACTGCCCTCTCTCTCTCCCACTGCCCTCTCTCTCTCTCCCAATGCCCCCTCTCTCTCGCGCAAGGCTCCCTCTCTCTCCCAATGCCCCCTCTCTCTCTCAATGCCCCCTTTCTCTCTCGCAATGCTCCCTCTCTCTCTCCCAATGCACCCTCTCTCTCTCCCAATCCACCCTCGCTCTCTCGCAATCGCATCCCTCTCTCTCTCCCAATGCCCCCTCTCTCTCTCGCAATGCCCCCTCTCTCTCTCGCAATGCTCCCTCTCTCTCTCCCAATGCACCCCTCTCTCTCTCCCAATCCACCCTCGCTCTCTCCCAATGCCCCCTCGCTCTCTCCCAATGCCCCCCTCGCTCTCTTCCCAATGCCCCCTCTCTCTCTCCCAATGCCCCTCTCTCTCTCTCACCAAATGCCCCCTCTCTCTCTCTCTCTCTCCCAATGCCCTCTCTCTCTCTCTCCCAATGCCCCCTCTCTCTCTCCCAATGCCCCCTCTCTCTCTCTCCCAATGCCCACTCTCTCTCCATCCCAATGCCCCCTCTCTCTCTCCCAATGTCCATTCTCCTCCAATAACATCGCGCTCTCCCAATGCCCTATCTCTCTCCCAATGCCCCCTCTCTCTCTCTCCCAATGCCCCCTCTCTCTCTCTCCCTCCCAATGCCCCCCCTCTCTCTCTCTCCCAATGGCCCCTCTCTCTCTTTCTCCCAATGGCCCCTCTCTCTCTCTCCCAATGCCCCCTCTCTCTCTCTCCCAAAGCCCCCTCTCTCTGTCCCTCCCAATGCCCCCCCTCTCTCTCTCTCTCCCTATCCCCCCTCTCTCTCTCCCTATGCCCCCTCCCTCTCTCCCTATCCCCCCTCTCTCTCTCCCTATGCCCCCTCTCTCTCTCCCTATGGCCCCTCTCTCTCTCTCACAATACCCCCTCTCTCAGTATACCCCCTCTCTCCCTATACCCCCTCTCTCTCTCCCTATGCCACCTCTCTCTCTCCCTATGACCCCCTCTCTCTCTCTATGTGCCCCCTCTCTCTCCCTATGCCCCCCTCTCTCTCCCTATGCCCCCCTCTCTCTCCCTATGCCCCCCTCTCTCTCCCTATGCCACCCTCTCTCTCCCTATGCCCCCCCTCTCTCTCACTATCCCCCCTCTCTCTCCCTATCCCCCCTCTCTCTCTCCCTATGCCCCCTCCCTCTCTCCCTATGCCCACTCACTCTCTCCCATCCCCCTCTCTCTCTCCCTATCCCCCCTCTCTCACTCCCTATACCCCCTCTCCCTATCCCCCCTCTCTCTCTCCCTATGCCCCCTCTCTCTCCCAAACCCCCCTGTCCCTCTCTCTCCCAAACCCCCCCTCTCCCTCTCTCTCCCAATGCCGCCCCTCTCTCTCCCAATGCCCCCTCTCTCTCTCCCCAATGCCCCCTCTCTCTCTCGCAATGCCCCCTCTCTCTCATCGCAATGCCCCCCTCTCTCTCTCGCAATGCCCGCTCTCTCTCTCGCAATGCCTCCTCTCTCTCTCCCAATGCCCCCTCTCTCTCTCCCAATGCCCCCTCTCGCTCTCCCAATGGCCGTTCTCTCTCTCCCAATGGCCGTTCTCTCTCTCGCAATGCCCCCTCTCTCTCTCGCAATGCCCCCTCTCTCTCTCCCAATGCCCCCTCTCTCTCTCCCAATTCCCCCTCTCTCTCTCCCAATGCCCCCTCTCCCTCTCCCAATGCCCCCTCTCTCTCTCCCAATGCCCCCTCTCTCTCTCCCAATGCCCCCTCTCTCTCTCGCTATGCCCCCTCTCTCTCTCGCAATGCCCCCTCTCTCTCTCGCAATGTCCCCTCCTCTCTCGCAATGCCCCCTCTCTCTCTCGCAATGCCCCCTCTCTCTCTCGCATGCCCCCTCTCTCTCTCGCAATGCCCCCTCTCTCTCTCCCTCCCAATGCCCCCCCTCTCTCTCTCTCCCAATGGCCCCTCTCTCTCTCTCTCCCAATGGCCCCTCTCTCTCTCTCTCTCCCAATGCCCCCTCTCTCTCTCTCCCAAAGCCCCCTCTCTCTCTCCCTCCCAATGCCCCCCCTCTCTCTCTCTCCCAATGGCCCCTCTCTCTCTCTCCCAATGGCCCCTCTCTCTCTCTCTCTCCCAATGGCCCCTCTCTCTCTCTCTCCCAATGCCCCCTCTCTACCTCTCTCCCAATGCCCCCTCTCTCTCTCTCTCTCTCCCAATGCCCCCCTCTCTCTCTCTCTCTCCCAATGCCCTCTCTCTCTCTCTCTCTCTCCCAATGCCCCCTCTCTCTCTCCCAATGCCCCCTCTCTCTCTCCCAATGCCCCCTCTCTCTCTCTTCCAATGCCCCCTCTCTCTCTCTCCCAATGCCCCCTCTCTCTCTCTCCCAATGCCCCCTCTCTCTCTATCCCAATGCCCCCTCTCTCTCTATCCCAATGCCCCCTCTCTCTATCCCAATGCCCCCTCTCTCTCAATCCCAATGCCCCCTCTCTCTCTATCCCAATGCCCCCTCTCCCTCTATCCCAATGCCCCCTCTTTCTCTATCCCAATGCCCCCTCTCTCTCTATCCCAATGCCCCCTCTCTCTCTCTCTCTCCCAATGCCCCCTCTCTCTCTCTCCCAATGCCCCCTCTCTCTCTCTCCCAATGCCCCCTCTCTCTCTCTCCCAATGCCCCCTCTCTCTCTCTCCCAATGCCCCCTCTCTCTATCCCAATGCCCCCTCTCTCTCTCTCCCAATGCCCCCTCTCTCTATCCCAATGCCCCCTCTCTCTCTCTCCCAATGCCCCCTCTCTCTCTCCCAATGCCCCCTCTCTCTCTCTCCCAATGCCCCCTCTCTCACTCCCTATACCCCCTCTCCCTATCCCCCCTCTCTCTCTCCCTATGCCCCCTCTCTCTCCCAAACCCCCCTGTCCCTCTCTCTCCCAAACCCCCCTCTCCCTCTCTCTCCCAATGCCGCCCCTCTCTCTCCCAATGCCCCCTCTCTCTCTCCCAATGCCCCCTCTCTCTCTCGCAATGCCCCCTCTCTCTCTCGCAATGCCCCCTCTCTCTCTCGCAATGCCCGCTCTCTCTCTCGCAATGCCTCCTCTCTCTCTCCCAATGCCCCCTCTCTCTCTCCCAATGCCCCCTCTCGCTCTCCCAATGGCCGTTCTCTCTCTCCCAATGGCCGTTCTCTCTCTCGCAATGCCCCCTCTCTCTCTCGCAATGCCCCCTCTCTCTCTCCCAATGCCCCCTCTCTCTCTCCCAATTCCCCCTCTCTCTCTCCCAATGCCCCCTCTCCCTCTCCCAATGCCCCCTCTCTCTCTCCCAATGCCCCCTCTCTCTCTCCCAATGCCCCCTCTCTCTCTCGCTATGCCCCCTCTCTCTCTCGCAATGCCCCCTCTCTCTCTCGCAATGTCCCCTCCTCTCTCGCAATGCCCCCTCTCTCTCTCGCAATGCCCCCTCTCTCTCTCGCAATGCCCCCTCTCTCTCTCGCAATGCCCCCTCTCTCTCTCCCTCCCAATGCCCCCCCTCTCTCTCTCTCCCAATGGCCCCTCTCTCTCTCTCTCCCAATGGCCCCTCTCTCTCTCTCTCTCCCAATGCCCCCTCTCTCTCTCTCCCAAAGCCCCCTCTCTCTCTCCCTCCCAATGCCCCCCCTCTCTCTCTCTCCCAATGGCCCCTCTCTCTCTCTCCCAATGGCCCCTCTCTCTCTCTCTCTCCCAATGGCCCCTCTCTCTCTCTCTCCCAATGCCCCCTCTCTACCTCTCTCCCAATGCCCCCTCTCTCTCTCTCTCTCTCCCAATGCCCCCCTCTCTCTCTCTCTCTCCCAATGCCCTCTCTCTCTCTCTCTCTCTCCCAATGCCCCCTCTCTCTCTCCCAATGCCCCCTCTCTCTCTCCCAATGCCCCCTCTCTCTCTCTTCCAATGCCCCCTCTCTCTCTCTCCCAATGCCCCCTCTCTCTCTCTCCCAATGCCCCCTCTCTCTCTATCCCAATGCCCCCTCTCTCTCTATCCCAATGCCCCCTCTCTCTATCCCAATGCCCCCTCTCTCTCAATCCCAATGCCCCCTCTCTCTCTATCCCAATGCCCCCTCTCCCTCTATCCCAATGCCCCCTCTTTCTCTATCCCAATGCCCCCTCTCTCTCTATCCCAATGCCCCCTCTCTCTCTCTCTCTCCCAATGCCCCCTCTCTCTCTCTCCCAATGCCCCCTCTCTCTCTCTCCCAATGCCCCCTCTCTCTCTCTCCCAATGCCCCCTCTCTCTCTCTCCCAATGCCCCCTCTCTCTATCCCAATGCCCCCTCTCTCTCTCTCCCAATGCCCCCTCTCTCTATCCCAATGCCCCCTCTCTCTCTCTCCCAATGCCCCCTCTCTCTCTCCCAATGCCCCCTCTCTCTCTCTCCCAATGCCCCCTCTCTCTATCCCAATGCCCCCTCTCTCTCTCTCCCAATGCCTCCTCTCTCTCTCTATCCCAATGCCCCCTCGCTCTCCATCCCAATGCCCCCTTGCTCCCTCTTCTGCTGCCCCCCCTCTCTTCCGCTGCCCCCCCTCTCTTCCGCTGCCCCCCCTCTCTTCCGCTGCCCCCCTCTCTTCCGCTGCCCCCCCTCTCTTCCGCTGCCCCCCCTCTCTTCCGCTGCCCCCCTCTCTTCCGCTGCCCCCCCCTCTCTTCCGCTGCCCCCCCCTCTCTCCCACTGCCCTCTCTCTCTCCCAATGATCCCCTCACTCCCAATGACCTCCCTCACTCCCAATGACCTCCCTCACTCCCAATGACCTCCCTCACTCCCAATGCCCCTCTCACTCCCAATGCCCCTCTCACTCCCAATGCCCCCTCACTCCCACTGCCCCCTCACTCTCCCCCAATGCCCTCTCTCCCAGTCCCCTCCCCTATGCTTGCTCACTCCCAATCCCCTTTTCTCTCTCTCCCCCTATGCCCCCTCACTCTCTCCCAATGTCCTCTCCCTCCCCCAATACCCTCTCTCGCCCACCCAAAGCCCCCACTCTCCCAATGCTGCACCTCTCTCTCCCACTGCCCCTTTCTCTCCCACTGCCCCTCTCTCTCCCACTGCCCCTCTCTCTCCCACTGCCCCTCTCTCTCCCACTGCCCCTCTCTCTCCCACTGCCCCTCTCTCTCCCACTGCCCCTCTCTCGCCCACTGCCCTCTCTCTCGCCCAATGCCCCCTCTCTCCCACTGCCCCCCTCTCTCCCACTGCCCCCCTCTCTCCCACTGCCCCCCACTCTCCCACTGCCCCCTCTCTCCCACTGCCCTCTCTCTCTACCAATGCCCTCTCTCTCTCCCTCCCAATGCCCCCTCTCTCTCTCTCCCTATGCCCCCTATCTCCCTATGCCCCCTCACTCTCTCCCAATGCCCTCTCTCCCAGTCCCCTCCCCTATGCTTGCTCACTCCCAATCTCCTCTCTCTCTCCCGAAGCCCCCTCACTCTCTCCCTATGTCCTCTCCCTCTCCCAATACCCTCTCTCACTCATCCAATGCCCCCTCTCTCCCAAAGACCCCCTCTCTCCCAAAGCGCCCCCGCCTCCCAAAGCTCCCCTCTCTCCCAAAGCCCCCCCTCACTCCCAATGCCCCCCCTCACTCCCAATGCCCCCCCTCACTCCCAATGCCCTCTCTCTCTCCCAATGACCCCCCTCACTCCCAATGACCTCCCTCACTCCCAATGACCTCCCTCACTCCCAATGACCTCCCTCACTCCCAATGCCCCTCTCACTCCCAATGCCCCCCTCACTCCCACTGCCCCTCTCACTCCCACTGCACCCTCACTCCCACTGCCCCCTCACTCTCCCCCAATGCCCTCTCTCCCAGTCCCCTCCCCTATGCTTGCTCACTCCCAATCCCCTTTTCTCTCTCTCCCCCTATGCCCCCTCACACTCTCCCAATGTCCTCTCCCTCCCCCAATACCCTCTCTCGCAAACCCAATGCCCCCACTCTCCCAACACTGCCCCCTCTCTACCACTGCCCTCTCTCTCTCCCACTGCCCCCTCTCTCTCCCACTGCCCCCTCTCTCTCCCACTGCCCTCTCTCTCTCCCACTGCCCTCTCTCTCTCCCACTGCCCTCTCTCTCTCCCACTGCCCTCTCTCTCTCCCACTGCCCTCTCTCTCTCTCACTGCCCTCTCTCTCTCCCACCGCCCTCTCTCTCTCTCCCACCGCCCTCTCTCTCTCTCCCACCGCCCTCTCTCTCTCCCACTGCCCTCTCTCTCGCCCACTGCCCTCTCTCTCGCCCACTGCCCCCCTCTCTCCCACTGCCCCACTCTCTCCCACTGCCCTCTCTCTCGCCCAATGCCCTCTCTCTCGCCCAATGCCCCCCTCTCTCCCACTGCCCCCTCTCTCCCACTGCCCCCTCTCCCACTGCCCCCTCTCTCCCATTGCCCCCTCTCCCACTGCCCCCTCTCTCTCCCTCCCAATGCCCCCTCTCTCTCCATCCCAATGCCCCCTCTCTCTCTATCCCAATGCCCCCTCTCTCTCTATCCCTATGCCCCCTCTCTCTCTCTCCCTATGCCCCCTCTCTCCCTATGCCCCCTCACTCTCTCCCAATGCCCTCTCTCCCAGTCCCTCCCCTATGCTTGCTCACTCCCAATCTCCTCTCTCTCTCTCCCGAAGCCCCCTCACTCTCTCCCTATGTCCTCTCCCTCTCCCAATACCCTCTCTCACTCATCCAATGCCCCCTCTCTCCCAAAGACCCCCTCTCTCCCAAAGCGCACCTCTCTCCCAAAGCGCCCCCTCACTCCCAATGCCCCCCCTCACTCCCAATGCCCCCCCTCACTCCCAATGCCCCCCCTCTCTCCCACTGCCCCCCCCTCTCTCCCAATGACCCCCCTCACTCCCAATGACCTCGCTCACTCCCAATGACCTCGCTCACTCCCAATGACCTCGCTCACTCCCAATGACCTTGCTCACTCCCAATGCCCCTCTCACTCCCAATGCCCCTCTCACTCCCACTGCCACTCTCACTCCCACTGCCCTCTCACTCCCACTGCCCTCTCACTCCCACTGCCCCCTCACTCCCAGTGCCCTCTCACTCCCACTGCCCCATCACTCTCCCCCAATGCCCTCTCTCCCAGTCCCCTCCCCTATGCTTGCTCACTCCCAATCCCCTTTTCTCTCTCTCCCCCTATGCCCCCTCACTCTCTCCCCATGTCCGCTCACTCCCCCAATACCCTCACTCGCTCACCCAAAGCCCCCACTCTCCCAATGCCGCCCCTCACTCCCAATGCCCCCCTCTCTCCCACTGCCCCCTCTCTCCCACTGCCCCCTATCTCCCACTGCCCCTCTCTCTCCCACTGCCCCTCTCTCTCCCACTGCCCCTCTCTCTCCCACTGCCCCTCTCTCTCCCACTGCCCCTCTCTCTCCCACTGCCCCTCTCTCTCCCACTGCCCCCTCTCTCCCACTGCCCCCTCTCTCCCACTGCCCTCTCTCTCTGCCACTGCCCCCTCTCTCCCACTGCCCTCTCTCTCTCCCACTGCCCTCTCTCTCTCCCACTGCCCTCTCTCTTTCCCACTGCCCTCTCTCTCTCCCACTGCCCTCGCTCTCTCCCACTGCCCTCGCTCTCTCTCTCTCTCTCTCTCTCGACCAATGCCCCCTCTCTCTCTCCCAATGCCCTCTCTCTCTCTATCCCAATGCCCCTCTCTCTCTCCCAATGCCCCCTCTCTCTCTATCCCAATGCCCCCTCTCTTTCTATCCCAATGCCCCCTCTCTCTCAATCCCAATGCCCCCTCTCTCTCCATCCCAATGCCCCCTCTCTCACTCCCAATGTCCATGCTCTCCCAATGCCCTATCTCTCTCCCAATGCCCCCTCTCTCTCTCTCTCCCAATGGCCCCTCTCTCTCTCTCCCAATGGCCCCTCTCTCTCTCTCCCAATGCCCCCTCTCTCCCTCTCTCCCAATGCCCCCTCTCTCTCTATCTCAATGCCCCCTCTCTCTCTATCCCAATGCCCCCTCTCTCTCTATCCCAATGCCCCCTCTCTCTCTATCCCAATGCCCCCCCTCTCTCTCTATCCCAATGCCCCCTCTCTCTCTCTCCCAATGCCCCCTCTCTCTCTCTCCCAATGCCCCCTCTCTCTCTATCCCAATGACCCTCTCTCTCTATCCCAATGCCCCCTCTCACTCTATCCCAATGCCCCCTCTCTCTCTAACCCAATGACCCCACTCTCTCTATCCCAATGCCCCCTCTCTCTCCCTCTCTCCCAATGCCCTCTCTCTCTCTCTCCCAATGCCCCCTCTCTCTCTATCCCAATGCCACCTCTCTCTCTCTCTCAATGCCCTCTCTCTCTCTCTTCCAATGCCCCCTCTCTCACTCCCAATGCCCCCTCTCTCCCTCTCTCCCGATGCCCCCTCTCTCCCTCTCTCCCGATGCCCCCTCTCTCTCTATCTCGATGCCCCCTCTCTCTCTATCCCAATGCCCCCTCTCTCTCTATCCCGATGCCCCCTCTCTCTCTATCCCGATGCCCCCTCGCTCTCTATCCCAATGCCCCCTCTCTCTCTATCCCGATGCCCCCTCTCTCTCTATCCCGATGCCCCCTCTCTCTCTATCCCGATGCCCCCTCTCTCTCTATCCCGATGCCCCCTCTCTCTCTATCCCGATGCCCCCTCTCTCTCTATCCCAATGCCCCCTCTCTCTATCCCGATGCCCCCTCTCTCTCTATCCCGATGACCCCTCTCTCTCTATCCCGATGCCCCCTCTCTCTCTCTCTACCAATGCCCTCTCTCTCTCTCTCTCTCTCTCTCTCTATCCCAATGTCCCCTCTCTCTCTATCGCAAAGCCCCCTCTCTCTCTATCCCAATGCCCCCTCTCTTTCTATCCCAATGCCCCCTCTCTCTCAATCCCAATGCCCCCTCTCTCTCCATCCCAATGCCCCCTCTCTCACTCCCAATGTCCATGCTCTCCCAATGCCCTATCTCTCTCTATCGCAAAGCCCCCTCTCTCTCTATCCCAATGCCCCCTCTCTCTCTATCCCAATGCCCCCTCTCTCTCTATCCCAATGCCCCCTCTCTCTCTATCCCAATGCCCCCTCTCTCTCTCTCCCAATGCCCCCTCTCTCTCTATCCCAATGCCCCCTCTCTCTCTATCCCAATGCCCCCTCTCTCTCTATCCCAATGCCCCCTCTCTCTCTATCCCAATGCCCCCTCTCTCTCTATCCCAATGCCCCCTCTCTCTCCCTCTCTCCCAATGCCCACTCTCTCTCTCTCCCAATGCCCCCTCTCTCTCTATCTCAATGCCCCCTCTCTCTCTATCCCAATGCCACCTCTCTCTCTCTCAATGCCCTCTCTCTCTCTCTTCCAATGCCCCCTCTCTCACTCCCAATGTCCATGCTCTCCCAATGCCCTATCTCTCTCCCAATGCCCCCTCTCTCTCTCTCTCCCAATGGCCCCTCTCTCTCTCTCCCGATGCCCCCTCTCTCCCTCTCTCCCGATGCCCCCTCTCTCCCTCTCTCCCGATGCCCCCTCTCTCTCTATCTCGATGCCCCCTCTCTCTCTATCCCGATGCCCCCTCTCTCTCTATCCCGAAGACCCCTCTCTCTCTATCCCGATGCCCCCTCTCTCTCTATCCCGATGCCCCCTCTCTCTCTATCCCGATGCCCCCTCTCTCTCTATCCCGATGCCCCCTCTCTCTCTATCCCGATGCCCCCTCTCTCTCTATCCCGATGCCCCCTCTCTCTCTATCCCGATGCCCCCTCTCTCTCTATCCCGATGCCCCCTCTCTCTCTATCCCGATGCCCCCTCTCTCTCTATCCCGATGCCCCCTCTCTCTCTATCCCGATGCCCCCTCTCTCTCTATCCCGATGCCCCCTCTCTCTCTATCTCGATGCCCCCTCTCTCTCTATCCCGATGCCCCCTCTCTCTCTATCCCGATGACCCCTCTCTCTCTATCCCGATGCCCCCTCTCTCTCTCTCTCGATGCCCTCCCTCTCTCTATCCCGATGCACCCTCTCTCTCTCCCGATGCCCTCTCCCTCTCTCCCACTGCCCCCCCTCTCTTCCGCTGCCCCCCTCTCTTCCGCTGCCCCCCCTCTCTTCCGCTGCCCCCCCTCTCTTCTGCTGCCCCCCCCTCTCTTCCGCTGCCCACCCTCTCTTCCGCTGCCCCCCCTCTCTTCCGCTGCCCCCCCTCTCTTCCGCTGCCCCCCCTCTCTTCCGCTGCCCCCCCTCTCTTCCGCTGCCCCCCCTCCCTTCCGCTGCCCCCCCTCCCTTCCGCTGCCCCCCCTCTCTTCCGCTGCCCCCTCTCTCTTCCGCTGCCCCCCTCTCTTCCGCTGCCCCCTCTCTTCCGCTGCCCCCCCTCTCTTCCGCTGCCCCCCCTCTCTTCCGCTGCCCCCCCTCTTCCGCTGACCCCCCTCTCTTCCGCTGCCCCCCCTCTCTTCCGGTGCCCCCCCTCTCTTCGGCTGCCCCCCCTCTCTTCCGCTGCCCCCCCTCTCTTCCGCTGCCCCCCCTCTCTTCCGCTGCCCCCCCTCTCTTCCGCTGCCCCCTCTCTCTTCCGCTGCCCCCCTCTCTTCCGCTGCCCCCCCTCTCTTCCGCTGCCCCCCCTCTCTTCCGCTGCCCCCCCTCTCTTCCGATGCCCCCCTCTCTTCCGATGCCCCCCTCTCCCTCTCCCAATGTCCCCTCTCTCTCCCTATGCCCCCTCTCTCCCTATGCCCCCTCACTCTCTCCCAATGCCCTCTCTCCCAGTCCCCTCCCCTATGCTTGCTCAATCCCAATCTCCTCTCTCTCTCTCCCGAAGCCCCCTCACTCTATCCCTATGTCCTCTCCCTCTCCCAATACCCTCTCTCACTCATCCAATGCCCCCTCTCTCCCAAAGACCCCCTCTCTCCCAAAGCCCCCCCCTCTCTCCCAAAGCGCCCCTCTCTCCCAAAGCCCCCCTCACTCCCAATGGCCCCCCCTCTCTCCCACTGCCCTCGATCTCTCCCAATGACCTCCCTCACTCCCAATGCCCCTCTCACTCCCAATGCCCCTCTCACTCCCAATGCCCCTCACTCCCACTGCCCCCTCACTCCCACTGCCCCCTCACTCTCCCCCAATGCCCTCTCACCCAGTCCCCTCCCCTATTCTTGCTCACTCCCAATTCCCTTTTCTCTCTCTCCCCCTATGTCCTCTCACTCCCCCAATACCCTCTCTCGCTCACCCAAAGCCCCCACTCTCCCAATGCCGCCCCTCACTCCCAATGACCCCCTCTCCCACTGCCCCCTCTCTCCCACTGCCCCCTCTCTCCCACTGCCCCCTCTCTCCCACTGCCCCCTCTCTCTCCCAATGCCCTCTCTCTCTCCAAATGCCCTCTCTCTCCCAATGCCCTCTCTCTCCCACTGCCCCCTCTCTCTCCCACTGCCCTCTCTCTCTCCCACTGCCCTCTCTCTCTCCCACTGCCCTCTCTCTCTCCCACTGCCCTCTCTCTCCCACTGCCCTCTCTCTCTCCCACTGCCCTCTCTCTCTCCCACTGCCCTCTCTCTCTCCCACTGCCCTCTCTCTCTCCCACTGCCCCCTCTCTCCCACTGCCCCCTCTCTCCCACCGCCCTCTCTCTCCCACCGCCCTCTCTCTCTCCCACCGCCCTCCCTCTCTCCCACTGCCCGCCCTATCTCCCACTGCCCTCTCTCTCTCCCACTGCCCTCTCTCTCTCTCTCTCTCTCCCAATGCCCCCCCTCTCTCTCTATCCCAATGCCCCCTCTCTTTCTATCCCAATGCCCCCTCTCTTTCTATCCCAATGCCCCCTCTCTCTCTATCCCAATGCCCCCTCTCTCTCTATCCCAATGCCCCCTCTCTCTCTCCCAATGCCCCCTCTCTCTCTATCCCAATGCCCCCACTCTCTCTCCCAATGTCCATTCTCCTCCAATAACATCGCGCTCTCCCAATGCCTTATCTCTCTCCCAATGCCCCCCCTCTCTATCTCTCCCAAAGCTCCCTCTCTCTCTCTCTCCCAATGCCCCCTCTCTCTCTCTCCCAATGGCCCCTCTCTCTCTCTCCCAATGGCCCCTCTCTCTCTCTCCCAATGGCCCCTCTCTCGCTCTCTCCCAATGCCCCCTCTCTCCCTCTCTGCCAATGCCCCCTCTCTCCCTCTCTCCCAATGCCCCCTCTCCCTCTCTCTCTCTCCCAATGCCCTCTCTCTCTCTCTCTCTCCCAATGCCCTCTCTCTCTCTATCCCAATGCCCCCTCTCTCTCTATCCCAATGCCCCCTCTCTCTCTCTATCCCAATGCCCCCTCTCTCTATCCCAATGCCCCCTCTCTCTATCCCAATGCCCCCTCTCTCTCTATCCCAATGCCCCTCTCTCTCTATCCCAATGCCCCTCTCTCTCTATTCCAATGCCCCCTCTCTCTCCATCCCTATGCCCCCCCTCTCTCTCTCTCAATGCCCCCTCTCTCCCTCAATGCCCCCTCTCTCTCTCTCAATGCCCCCTCTCTCTCTCTCAATGCCCCCTCTCTCTCTCCCAATGCCCCTTCTCTCTCTCAATGCCCCCTCTCTCTCTCTCTCTCAGTGCCCTCTCTCTCTCTCTCTCTCTCAATGCCCTCTCTCTCTATTCCAATGCCACTCTCTCTATTCCAATGCCCCCTCTCTCTATCCCGCTGCCCCCTCTCCCTCTCCCGCTGCCCCCTCTCCCTCTCCCGCTGCCCCCTCTCTATCTCTCTCTCTCCCAATGCCCCCTCTCTCTCTCTCTCTCCCAATGCCCTTTCTCTCTATCCCAATGCCCCCTTGCTCTCTCTCCCAATGCCCCCTTACCGTCTTCCACTGCCCCCCTCTCTTCCGCTGCCCCCCTCTCTTCCGCTGCCCCCCTCTCTTCCGCTGCCCCCCTCTCTTCCGCTGCCCCCCTCTCTTCCGATGCCCCCTCTCCCTCTCCCAATGTCCCCTCTCTCTCCCTATGGCCCTGCTCTCTCTCTCTCCCTATGCCCCCTCTCTCCCTATGCCCCCTCACTCTCTCCCAATGCCCTCTCTCCCAGTCCCCTCCACTATGCTTGCTCACTCCCAATCTCCTCTCTCTCTCTCCCGAAGCCCCCTCACTCTCTCCCTATGTCCTCTCCCTCTCCCAACACCCTCTCTCACTCATCCAATGCCCCCTCTCTCCCAAAGCCCCCCTCTCTCCCAAAGCCCCCCTCTCTCCCAAAGCCCCCCTCTCTCCCAAAGCCCCCCTCTCTCCCAAATCCCCCCCTCACTCCCAATGCCCCCCCTCACTCCCAATGCCCTCACCCTCTCCAACTGCCCTCTCTCTCTCCCAATGACCCCCCTCACTCGCAATGACCTCCCTCACTCCCAATGACCTCCCTCACTCCCAATGCCCCTCTCACTCCCAATGCCCCTCTCACTCCCAATGCCCCTCTCACTCCCACTGCCCCTCTCACTCCCACTGCCCCTCTCACTCTCCCCCGCCCCCTCACTCTCTCCCAATGCCCTCTCTCCCAGTCCCCTCCCCTATGCTTGCTCACTCCCAATCCCCTTTTCTCTCTCTCTCCCAATGCCCCCGCTCCCTCTCCCGCTGCCCCCGCTCCCTCTCTCTCTCCCGCTGCCCCCGCTCCCTCTCTCTCTCTCCCAATGCCCTCTCTCTCTCTCTCTCCCAATGCCCTCTCTCTCTCTCTCCCAATGCCCTCTCTCTCTCTCCCAATGCCCTCTCTCTCTCTCCCAATGCCCTCTCTCTCTCTCTCCAAATGCCCTCTCTCTCTCTCCCAATGCCCTCTCTCTCTCTCCCAATGCCCTCTCTCTCTCTCCCAATGCCCTCTCTCTCACTCCCAATGCCCTCTCTCTCTCCCAATGCCCCCTCTCTCTATCCCAATGCCCCCTTGCTCTCTCTCCCAATGTCCCCTTACCCTCTTCCGCTGCCCCCTCTCTTCCGCTGCCCCCCTCTCTTCCGCTGCCCCCCTCTCTTCCGCTGCCCCCCTCCCTTCCGCTGCCCCCCTCTCTTCCGCTGCCCCCCTCTCCTCCGCTGCCCCCCTCTCCTCCGCTGCCCCCCTCTCCTCCGTTGCCCCCCCTCTCCTCCGCTGCCCCCCTCTCCTCCGCTGCCCCCCTCTCCTCCGCTGCCCCCCTCTCCTCCGCTGCCCGCCCTCTCCTCCGCTGCCCCCCCCTCTCTTCCGATGCCCCCTCTCCCTCTCCCAATGTCCCCTCTCTCTCCCTATGGCCCTGCTCTCTCTCTCTCCCTATGCCCCCTCTCTCCCTATGCCCCCTCACTCTCTCCCAATGCCCTCTCTCCCAGTCCCCTCCCCAATGCTTGCTCACTCCCAATCTCCTCTCTCTCTCTCCCGAAGCCCCCTCACTCTCTCCCTATGTCCTCTCCCTCTCCCAATACCCTCTCTCACTCATCCAATGCCCCCTCTCTCCCAAAGCCCCCCTCTCTCCCAAAGTGCCCCTCTCTCCCAAAGTGCCCCTCTCTCCCAAAGTGCCCGTCTCTCCCAAAGCCCCCTCTCACTCCCAAAGCCCCCCTCTCTCCCAAAGCCCCCCCTCTCTCCCAAAGCCCCGCCTCTCTCCCACTGCCCTCTCTCTCTCCCAATGATCCCCTCACTCCCAATGACCTCCCTCACGCCCAATGACCTCCCTCACTCCCAATGACCTCCCTCACTCCCAATGACCTCCCTCACTCCCAATGCCCCTCTCACTCCCACTGCCCCCTCACTCTCCCCCAATGCCCTCTCTCGCAGTCCCCTCCCCTATGCTTGCTCACTCCCAATCCCCTTGTCTCTCTGCCCCCCTATGCCCCCTCACTCTCTCCCTATGTCCTCTCCCTCCCCCAACACCCTCTCTCGCTCACCCAAAGCCCCCACTCTCCCAATGCCGCCCCTCACTCCCAATGCCCCCCCTCACTCCCAATGCCCCACCTCACTCCCACTGCCCCCCTCTCTCGCACTGCCCCCCTCTCTCCCACTGCCCCCCTCTCTCCCACTGCCCCTCTCTCTCCCAATGCCCTCTCTCTCTCCCACTGCCCTCTCTCTCTCCCACTGCCCTCTCTCTCTCCCACTGCCCCTCTCTCTCTCCCACTGCCCCCTCTCTCCCACTGCCCACCTCTCTCCCAATGCCCACCTCTCTCCCAATGCCCCCCCTCTCTCACCACTGCCCCCCTCTCTCCCACTGCCCCCTCTCTCCCACTGCCCCCTCTCTCCCACTGCCCCCCTCTCTCCCAATGTCCCCCTCTCTCCCCACTGCGCTCTCTCTCTCCCACTGCACTCTCTCTCTCCCACTGCCCTCTCTCTCTCTCCCACTGCCCTCTCTCTCTCCCACTGCCCTCTCTCTCTCCCACTGCCCTCTCTCTCTCCCACAGCCCTCTCTCTCTCCCACTGCCCTCTCTCTCTCCCACTGCCCTCTCTCTCTCCCACTGCCCTCTCTCTCTCCCACTGCCCTCTCTCTCTCCCACTGCCCTCTCTCTCCCACTGCCCTCTCTCTCTCCCACTGCCCCCTCTCTCCACTGCCCCCTCTCTCCCACTGCCCTCTCTCTCTCCCACTGCCCCCCTCTCTCCCAATGGCCTCCCTCTCTCCCACTGCCCTCCCTCTCTCCCACTGCCCTCTCTCTCCCAATGCCCCCTCTCTCCCAATGCCCCCTCCCTCCCAATGCCCTCTCCCTCCCAATGCCCCTCTCTCTCCCAATGCCCTCTCTCTCCCAATGCCCGCTCTCTCCCACTGCCCTCGCTCTCTCCCACTGCCCTCGCTCTCTCCCACTGCCCTCCTTCTCTCTCCCACTGCCCCCTCTCTCCCAATGCCCTCTCTCTCTCCCACTGCCCCCTCTCTCCCAATGCCCTCTCTCTCCCACTGCCCTCTCTCTCCCACTGCCCCCCTCTCTCCCAATGCCCTCTCTCTCCCAATGTCCCCCTCTATCCCAATGTCCCCCCTCTCTCCCAATGCCCTCTCTCTCCCACTGCCCCTCTCTCTCCCAATGCCCTCTCTCTCCCAATGCCCGCTCTCTCCCACTGCCCCCCTCTCTCCCAATGCCCTCTCTCTCCCAATGTCCCCCTCTATCCCAATGTCCCCCTCTCTCCCAATGCCCTCTCTCTCCCACTGCCCCCTCTCTCCCAATGCCCTCTCTCTCCCACTGCCCCCTCTCTCCCAATGCCCTCTCTCTCCCAATGTCCCCCTCTCTCCCAATGTCCCCCTCTCTCCCAATGTCCCCCTCTCTCCCAATGCCCTCTCTCTCCCAATGTCCCCCTCTCTCCCAATGTCCCCCTCTCTCCCACTGCCCTCTCTCTCTCAATGCCCTCTCTCTCTCCCACTGCCCTCTCTCTCCCAATGCCCTCTCTCTCTCTCTCCCACTGCCCTCTCTCTCCCACTGCCCCCCTCTCTCCCAATGCCCTCTCTCTCTCCCACTGCCCTCTCTCTCTCCCACTGCCCTCTCACTCTCCCACTGCCCTCTCACACTCCCACTGCCCTCTCTCTCTCCCACTGCCCTCTCTCTCTCCCACTGCCCTCTCTCTCTCCCACTGCCCTCTCTCTCTCCCACTGCCCTCTCTCTTTCCCGATGCCCCCTCTCCCCCAATGCCCCTCTCTCTCCCAATGCCCCTCTCTCTCCCAATGCCCCCTCTCTCCCAATGCCCCCCTCTCTCCCAATGCCCCCTCTCTCCCAATGCCCCCTCACTCCCACTGCCCTCTCACCCACTGCCCTCTCTCTCCCACTGCCCTCTCTCTCCCACTGCCCTCTCACCCACTGCCCTCTCTCTCCCACTGCCCTCTCTCTCCCACTGCCCTCTCTCTCCCAATGCCCCCCTCTCTCCCAATGCCCCCCTCTCTCCCAATGCCCCCCTCTCTCCCAATGCCCCCCTCTCTCCCAATGCCCCCCTCTCTCCCAATGCCCCCCTCTCTCCCACTGCCCTCTCTCTCTCCCACTGCCCTCTCTCTTTCCCGATGCCCCCTCTCTGTCCCAATGCCCCTCTCTCTCCCAATGCCCCCTCTCTCCCAATGCCCCCTCTCTCCCAATGCCCCCTCACTCCCACTGCCCTCTCACCACTGCCCTCTCTCTCCCACTGCCTCTCTCTCCACTGCCCTCTCACCCACTGCCCTCTCTCTCCCACTGCCCTCTCTCTCCCAATGTCCCCCTCTCTCCCAATGTCCCCCTCTCTCCCAATGTCCCCCTCTCTCCCAATGCCCTCTCTCTCCCAATGTCCCCCTCTCTCCCAATGTCCCCCTCTATCCCAATGTCCCCCTCTATCCCAATGCCCTCTCTCTCCCACTGCCCCTCTCTCTCCCAATGCCCTCTCTCTCCCAATGCCCGCTCTCTCCCACTGCCCCCCTCTCTCCCAATGCCCTCTCTCTCCCAATGTCCCCCCTCTATCCCAATGTCCCCCTCTCTCCCAATGCCCTCTCTCTCCACTGCCCCCTCTCTCCCAATGCCCTCTCTCTCCCACTGCCCCCTCTCTCCCAATGCCCTCTCTCTCCCAATGTCCCCCTCTCTCCCAATGTCCCCCTCTCTCCCAATGTCCCCCTCTCTCCCAATGCCCTCTCTCTCCCAATGTCCCCCTCTCTCCCAATGTCCCCCTCTCTCCCACTGCCTCTCTCTCTCAATGCCCTCTCTCTCTCCCCACTGCCCTCTCTCTCCCAATGCCCTCTCTCTCTCTCTCCCACTGCCCTCTCTCTCCCACTGCCCTCTCTCTCCCACTGCCCCCCTCTCTCCCAATGCCCTCTCTCTCTCCCACTGCCCTCTCACACTCCCACTGCCCTCTCTCTCTCCCACTGCCCTCTCTCTCTCCCACTGCCCTCTCTCTCTCCCACTGCCCTCTCTCTCTCCCACTGCCCTCTCTCTCTCCCACTGCCCTCTCTCTCTCCCACTGCCCTCTCTCTCTCCCACTGCCCTCTCTCTCTCCACTGCCTCTCTCTTTCCCGATGCCCCCTCTCCCCCAATGCCCCTCTCTCTCCCAATGCCCTCTCTCTCCAATGCCCCCTCTCCCAATGCCCCCTCTCTCCCAATGCCCCCTCTCTCCCCAATGCCCCCCTCACTCCCACTGCCCTCTCACCCACTGCCCTCTCTCTCCCACTGCCCTCTCTCTCCCACTGCCCTCTA